>NC_087212.1:28434709-28507209 GCF_015104395.2 Macrobrachium nipponense | reverse complement strand
GCCCGCCTACACAGACTTGTCTCGTAACGAGACGTACGACGACGGCGAAAGTGATTCAGATGTCAAGGGTCAGTAAAGCTACTTTTCATTTCTTTAGTCCAGTTTTTTTTTTTTTTCACAAATTGAATTGCACGTGTTGACACACACATATATATATACATACATAATATGCATATATGCATGCATATATAATATATTTGTATACGTAATATACATACATATATGAATACATATTTATATATATATATATATATATATATATATATATATATATATATATGTATATATATGTGTGTGTGTGTGTGTCTGTTGTATAAGCTCTAACATAAAAAAACGTCAAACAAAAAATAAATTACCTGCTTTAAAATGAAATTATGACATGAAGATTTACATTACAATTTGCGATTTTTATTGTATATACTCTTACTGAGAGCTGTCTTAACATTACTTTACTCTGGTATCAAACGTTAATACCTCGATATCTCCCAGTTTCTCCAACAAACTATCGTACTCCTGAATCCCAAATTCTCTTAGAATTCCAAACATCAAAAGTGAATCTTTCTTGACATGACAGCCTAAATTTAGGTTTGAGCGCCGACCCACGACCTGACACCTCTGGCAATCCTGAGTTCAGAGTGACCAGTGAAAGGCCAATTTTCGTATTCCATTTCTTCTGGATCTCGGTAGTATTTTGTCGGTGGCCGGTAATAAAGCCACGGGGAAAAATTCACAATACCTCGTGGGGGTAATTATCTTTATGATATTTATAATGCTATGATTATGTTTCTACGGTAATCTTCAACGCGCTTGGACTAAACACGCCGCAAACGTGGATACATACCGAGTAGAAAAAAAAAATCCCCAAGGGGCTCGTACTAAACACGTTGCAAAGGTGGATACATACCGGGTTAAAACCCTCAAGGGTCACTATCTAGTCAAGATTAATGTGACTTTTTTTTTTCCTGTGACCCTTTTTCCAGCCACTGTTTTTTTTGTGCCTTTTTTTACTTGGATTCATTTTGTCGACCTTGCGTCTACACCTTTATGTGTTTTATTGGCTGTGGAAAGGAATTATGGAATGGAATATGTGATTCAGGCATAAAGCCAAGCCCTGGGATCCATAGGGTCATTCAGTGTCTATGATGAGAATGAATGAAAATGGAAATGATATAAAGGATGAGTTTATAATTTTAAAAAAGTAAAATCGAAGAGATTTAATTACTAATGGAATTAAAACTGCCATAAATAAGATAAAAAAAGACATCTCTATAAAATTATAAGATATTTTCATAAAACCACGAGCCCTTAAAAAACTCAGAACATGGCCAACGTCAATGTTGTTTCCTGGAATTTTAGTCAATGGAATGGAATACAGAATCAAGGCCAGGCGCTGGGACCTACGAGGTCATTCAGCGCAAAATCGGAAATTGAGAGTAGAAAGGTTTAAAAGGTGTAACGGGAGGGAAGGTCTCGCAGCTGCACTATGAAACAACTGTTGGGAAAGGGTGGATAGCAAGATGGAAGAACGAGAATTTGAATGGAGAGCCAGTAAAAGGAATGAAAGGGTCTGCAGCTAAGGGTCGATGGGACGCTGCAGAGTAATGCGTACAGTGCACCGCATGAGGTGGATGATGGCACTACCACCCTCCCCCCATCCCTACCCCGGCCACGGAGGTAATCCATTGTATATATTTTTTTTTTTAATAAAATGTGTAATTGGCGTCACCAAGTCAAGGAAAGCTTGGCATGAAAAACCACCATGTATACGTTAACAAAGTTTAAAATTACTAGTTCAAAGACAAATATTAAAAAAAAATGTACAAAAAAGACGAAACAAACAATTTAAGATTCTTCGAGAGCTCTGTAATTACCACTTTAAATAAATATTGGATAATCTTTAATTTACTTTAATCTTATCTTTATTTTTCTGTTATTTGTAATTTTATATTGTGTTTTCATAAATTTTAAGTTATTTTTATTACGTTTATTTTTTTCGTTATTTATCATCTGTCTTTTTATATATATTGTCCTACGTCCACGCAAAAGGTTGCATCGAGCATTCAGGAATTATTCGCAGAAATTGCACAGAATTCCATGTCGACGATTTTCTAGGCGATGGGAACGTCAAACTAATTTTCGCAACATTCCCTGAATAGCCATTTCTCTATAAATCTGTGAAGGATCCAAAAACTCTTCGTTACAAATTCAAACCGTCTTTCTTGGTGTCTGTGAACTGTTCAGGTTCTGAAATTGAAATGAAATAGCAGACGGACAACATCGACAGAGATAAGTGCGCGCAGGTGCATAGATCCGGACGCAATAATAAACACTTGATTCTGAGAGAGAGAGAGAGAGAGAGAGAGAGAGAGAGAGAGAGAGAGGAGGTTAATCTAGCTGTGTGAAAATTGGATAGAACAGAATATACGGAATTTAGGCCAGGGGCCAAGCGCTGGGACCTATGAAGTCATCCTGCGCTGAACTGGAAATTGATAATAACAAGGTTTGAAAAGTGTAACAGGAGGAAAACCTCGTAGCTGCAATATGGAACAATTGTTAGGTGAGGGTTAAGGAAAGTAAAATGGATGAAAGAGACTATGAAAAGTCACTTAAACTCCGTTTATCGTTAAATATACTCTTTTTCCACACGCATGCGCAACGAGACCCAACAATAATATGAAGACAGGAAGCCCTACCTGTCCCTGGTCAGGTTTATTCTTATCAGTAACAGTAAAAAAAGAAGAAAAAAAAAGGGGGGGGTCGTAGATTGTGATACCCATATCCCCACAAATCTCACTACAAATAGGGATGACCTACGAAGCAGATATTCAGACTTACTGCGTCAAGTAGGGTAACCTACAGCCAAAATTATCAGATTATTTTTTTCTGAACAGGATAAATGAGGTAAGCAGGTGACTTATGCTTCCTTCGTAAGAAGATTCACGATTGAAGAGGGTTTTTATCTCTCTCTCTCTCTCTCTCTCTCTCCTCTTTATATATATATATATATATATATATTATATATATATATATATATAATTATAATATATATACACACATATATATATATATGTATATGTATGTATATATTATATATATATCCACACATATATACAAATATACACATATATTATATATTTATATGGTGGACGTACAAAATGTTTCACCAAGACGAATTCATTCCTCTCCTCCAGAATCGGACGACGCCAACGACGACGACGAGCCCTGGTGGAGGAGGTTCGTGTACATCCTGGGCGACTACAAGCGCATCCCTCTCCTGCTGATCTTCCTCATCGTCTTCTGCGTCGGTGCCGGGATGGGGTCGGTGGCCACCATCATCTGCGAGCAGTACTGCTGCTGCAGGGACGACCACAGCAACAAGAGCTCCGACTACGACGGCGACGAATTCCGCCACTTCAGCCGGCAGGACTTCATGAGGCCGGCGGCCAACGCCACCTTCGTCGGAACGGTGGACAGTTCCGGGAGGGTGGCGAAGGAGAACATCAGCCACCCTCTTCCCGCCAGCGGGTCGAGAAGCCCCGGTTCGGAGACCTACCACACCCCTTACCAACAACAGCAAAGAGAACGTTACCTCAGCAACAGCACGGACGAAACGCTCCCTCTGAACATGCCGCTTCCCCAAGACAACCAGAGGGTCAAGAATGGAAACTACAGCCAGTTCAACAAGTACCAAGATACGTACCAGTGAGGAGGTCTGTGCTGTTCGCCAAAGGTGTTTGGATCCGATCTGTTTTTGAACAGCGGAAGTCTCCTGGCACTGGCAGGATGTCCCAGGATATCCCTCGCAGTGCCACACAGGAGCTCGGCAAATCCCACGTTCGCTGGGACTGTTATAGTGTGATGAGGATAACGATTAAGCAATAAGGGATGAACGTTCACCCAGCATGACAGTGTTGCTAATATGAACGTTAAGTGATAAGATCATTCAAATACCGACAAATCATCGCAAATGACTGCAAAGGCATTCATATGCTGTCTTCCAGTGGACATAACAAATAAATTGTGATTTTTGAGCAATTTTTTATAATATTCTATCCTTTATGGCTCTGTTAACCCCTTTCGTGTCCAATACGGAATGGCGAAATGGCAATGGTTTATATTTAGCGAATCAAATCTAAATTGACTAGAAATGAAGAGGCAAAGCAACGGCCTTCAATGTGAAGTCAGATAACATTACTTTTTTTTTTAGTTATAACTAGAAATCAGACTTTTGAAGAATTTCTCAAGTCGCCATAAGATGTTATCGAAAACGGCTAAACAAATTAATATAATGACTGACTGCCTTTACATGAGTCCTGAACATACGATCAACTGTAATGCTTCCTTACTATAAGTATAAACGCTGTTTATCACGTGAACAGCTTTTCCTGAGAACTATACAGTTCCTGAACATTTTCCGGTTTCAATCTAATGATCTGTACATAGTGTAATCAGCACCTGTCACTTCCTTCCTTTTGTGTTTAGACAGAACCTAAAAGACTTTTCATTTCCTAGAATATTTCAAAATACCCTCACGCAGGAGCGTCCAAGTTCTGAATCTCTCAGAATGCGTCTTTGTTTGTGCAAACACGTGCAAATGCAGGACAATATGGCAGAAGTGAGTCAAGTATTACTCGTACGTGCCCACGACCCAAACTTTTCGTATAGACTGATGTCGAGCGTCACTTGGGCAACGTATTGTCCTCAGTTTACGATTTGGACATCCGTTTCCTGGTCCACAAGCTTCTTCCTAATGAAATTTCATTCTTCAGTGTTCTTCAGTGTACAGTTGCTAGTTAATGATACGCCTGTCTTGTCATTCACTGTCTATTTTGGTTTAATGTGTTATCCTTCAATAACTTCATAATAACTTTTCCCATCTTAGATCTCAATGTTCAAAATGTTTCATTTGGTCACTATGGACTCTGTTTATGAATTTCATTTCATGCTGACAGACACAAAGAAAAATGAAAAAGTGTCATGGTGTCATAACTGAAGAACTCTTGTATGTTGTGATTATAGTTAACGCATCCAAATACCCGTTCGCTTCCACGAATGATAATAAACAAAACAATAAAAATGAAAACAATCCCGACGTCCTTTGAACGATAACTGCTTTTGCATGTTGACAAATTAAATAAAAAAAATAAGACAAGGTAAAGTGAAATTAAAACTTTGAATTATCATTCACAAATAATTATCATCGCAAAAGAGTGCATTCATTGTTAAAAAAACATCCCCACAGTATATTCATATAAAGGAATATAACTTTATCCAGTCGAGTATTACCTTGTTATTAATTATTGTGAAAGGTACTTAACACTAAATCCAAATATGTGTAGTTGAACACAGCGTGATCCGACCTCCAGCTTACTCGGGGCACGTGCTAAAATCTACAGTCAAATAGTGTATTGTTTCATCAACGACAATTAAAATAAATACGCTATATATTATCAGAAATAATTGTTCTGTACTGTTTAACATGCACATTATTTATTTTTTACATTTTCATTATAATCAATAAATCATAAATATCTTATTTAACTCAAAGCAAAACACCTTTTTCAGACATTTTAGGCTTTCCATAGGGCTTTCCCATCCCCCAACAACAACAAAGTAGGTTGTAGGCTTACTCCCCAAGTAAGCGAAGCCCACAAGAAGAGGCAAGTTTTGAAAATTAAATCTACACAGCTACGACTATGTACATATTCCCTGTAAATGAATAACTTTAACCATGTATGTAGGTTTTTTTTTTCCACCATTAAAATGAATGTTGTATACCAGTCACTTTAAACAGTGTACTTTTAGATGTCAATTTCTTATTTTATGTCCTGTATTTCAGTGTTATTCTGTATAATAATAAAATAAGGATCGCCCGAGAATCACCGAGTTTGTTTTCTCACGCCCCACCAGATGACGCTGTTACGACGCAGATCTCATTCAGCAGCGGAACAAACTAACAAGATAGAGTTGAACACGAAGCGGCTTTGGTCGAGTTGAGGTCATTCAGCGCTAAAATGGAAATTGACAGTAAGAGGTCTGAAAGGTGTAACGGGAAGAAAACCTCGCAGTTGCACTACGAATCAAGTATTAAGAGAGGGTGGAAAGTAAGATGAAGAAAAAATATGAAAGGAGTTACAGTAAAACTAAAGTTGTTGTAGGTAGGGGCCGAAGGCACGCTGCAAAGAACCTTAAGTAATGCTTACAATGCACCGCATGAGGTCCACTGACGGTAGCAGGTATAGAGTTTAGGCTAAAGTCCAAGCGCTGGGACCTATGGGTCATTCATGAAACAAATTGACAGTGGAAAGGTTTGAAAATTGTAACGAGAAGAAAAACTCGCAGTTGTGCTATGAAACAATTGTTAGAGGGTGGAAAGTTACTGTGAAGAAAGCATATAGTTATTGCTTGTTACTTCCAATAATGGAAAATAATGATAAATATGGAGAGAGAGAGAGAGAATCCCAGAAATTTGTAACATGGCAGAAGGTACGTACTACGCACTACCATTTACTGGAGCCGAATAAACCGGGCAATACAGCCAGATGTTTACCGTGATATCTCACTCTGTACCTCTGATTAACTACATCGAATTTGATTGCCCTAATGCATAAATATTCGTGCAATCATCAACGCTACTGCGCATGACATTGCGGTTAAAGAACACCTCCCTGCTGACATACGCCTTACCGTAAGAGAAGAAGAGGAAATTTCTTGAAATATTTGTATATATATATATATATATATATATATATATATATATATATATATATATATATATATATATATATTATATGTAACACCCACATATATAATATACTATATGAATTTTTATCACATCACCTTGATTCATATTACGCATTAAGCTACAAATGTCCTTTAATATCCAATTCGCTCTACCTCGGAATTGATAGATTTTCATATATGTTAACCGAAGGGGAAACTTTAGTTGATAATAATTTCGTGTTCTCGTGGATTCGAGCCAGCGGATAGAAGAGAAATCACGACTTCTGTGACGTTACCGTCTCGATCGACAAGTCACTGAGTCCTGATTTCTCCTCTGTCAGCTGGTTCGAATCCACGAGAGGACAAAATTATTATCAACTAAAAAAATCCCCTTCGGTTAACATATATTAAAATATATAAATTCCGAGGTAGGGCGAATTGCATATTAAAGGGACATTTGCGTGTGTATATATATATATATATATATATATATATATATATATATAATATATACACACACACACATACATACATACACACACACACACACACACACACACACACACATATATATATATATATATATATATATATATATATATATATTATATATATATATATATATATGCATCTTCTAAGAATGACATGAAAATGTTAATTTTCTATGTACCTACCATTATGAAAATTAAGCAGCACAAATCAAAAGTAAATTAATAAATAAAAGAAAATGGAGAATCTAAACTTCTGGTCGACAAACCCAGAAGATTAGCGGATTCATAAATAAAACTTAAGCCTCTGGAATTCTGAGTATTAGTAATTAGGTGATGGTTCCATAGAATGAGGACGAACAAGGAGGTTGAATCAGCTGCATCTTTCACTTGAAAGACAAGACTCCCATAGAACGAAACACACAGTATTGGTGTGAATGAAAAAAAAATGGAGCTTTCCTTTAGGTGACAGGGAATCTGTATCAACAAACATTCGAAAGGAAGAAGCGCAGTTAAAAAATTCTGAGTTATCGCCTGCCTTTCCGAAAATAATAAGGGAAAGAAGAACATCATTTCTTTTACGAGCAGTGGGGAGACGGGAGACAAACAGGATAGCGTCTCCAACACTATTCCTGTTTTCGAACGACTGGTAACCTTCTTTCATTGTACAAAAATTGAAATTAGTGGTCTTTTTTTTCTTTCTTTTTTTAGCCTTTATATCGTCTCATTAATGTAGCAATTCGTCTCCATGACAAAACCTTTGACAAAGTTCGAATGTCACTACCAATTTCAAAAAAGGCAGCTGACAGGAAATATAAGCGTATCAACGAAGTCCTGATAACGCCGCTAATCATTCCCTATCTCCAT
The DNA here is from genome assembly GCF_015104395.2 of Macrobrachium nipponense. NCBI lineage: Eukaryota > Metazoa > Arthropoda > Malacostraca > Decapoda > Palaemonidae > Macrobrachium > Macrobrachium nipponense. The sequence goes on along the minus strand of NC_087212.1, from coordinate 28,499,131 downwards.
TATCACCTCATATCTTGGTGTGGCTCCCAAGGCGTCAGGAAAGCCATTTCACAGGAGAAGGCTATTGAAGAAGGCAGCAGCGACACGAAGGACAGCAGAACCCGTTTGGTTGGTGATTGGGCCTAAGTTTAGGCCACTTCAAGACTGACTGCCATACATTAGACCAAGAGGTTTGGGCAGACTTCACGCGGGAACCGTTTCCCGCTTCCCCACAGTGAGAGATCTTCCAAACTACGTGTGTTAGGTACGTCATTCTAAACGTTTCCATTCTGTTACATTAAAGTTTAGTTTTACCTGAAGTGGCCTGGATTTGATTAATTGAATGTGACCTTCATTATTTAAACAAATGAAAAACAGCGATTAAAACGAAAGATACTTATGCGGGATTCAATACTGGTTCATTTCCTCCCCCAACTCCCCCTTATTTTATAATCCCGTTGCGGCTTTCCAATTTAATGACATATTTTTCCAAAATGCAAACTCTCAGTGGTGCCGAGATCAACAATAAATTTACCTCTGAGTGATTATGAGAGGTCATTGAAAGAGGTGAAATTATTAGCGAAATTATTAGCAGATAAGTACGAGGTATACTATTTATGAGACGTCACTCCCTTGGCAAGAAGCTATGTATGTATACTCTGTTTTTTCCAACTGTCCACCCGCCTGTGGTGTTTGCGCATGGTAACACTGCGTCCCGGGCTTTAGATAGTTACGCTGTGTAAGTTTTAGGTAAATAAAAGGATATCTGGGTGTACATTTGCAACTGAAAAGTGTTTTAATAATTTACTGTATACGAATTACACCGTTAATATTCGAAATAGGATATTGTTATTATTGTTGAATGTATGCTGAATGCAAGGCCAATATTGACCTTGGCTGAATGTAAGTATCTAAATCCCGGGACGCAGTGTTACCATACACAAACACCTCAGGCGGGTGGACAGATGAAAAGAAAACAAGTATAGTTATGTGACAGGGAAGGCACTTGCTTTGTATATCACACACAACACACACTCTTCATACCGCCAGTTGATAAAGCAAAATCTAAACCATAGCCTAAGGCACTGGTCACATTTCTATACAGATGTTTGTTGGATATATTGACGACACATTCATGACTGGCGTTGCTGGATAGAAATGTGACCAGTGCCTTTTAGGCTATAGTTTAAATTTTGCTTTGTCAACTGGCTGTATGAACAGTGTAGAAATGACCAAAGGACTGAACAATTTGGAAAAATATGTAGCGATTTAACCTGTGAAGAAGTGAACATTATTAATGGAGTGATATATGGAAGTAAGAAAAACGTCCCCAAAAGATTTGAGGTTGCCATCAATGAACTGAAAAAAAGATAAAAAGATACACATGACCAAAGCGGACAAATCAGGCGCTCTTGTAATTTTCAGCAGAAGTGCATATATAGGAAAAATGGATAGTCCTGTGGGTGACGATAGAACATGTAAAGAATTAAATAAGAACCCGTTAGACAATGTGAGTAGTGGTTTCAACAGGAAAGTGAGAAATCTATTAAAAGGTAAAGAAAGCAAGTTCCGCGTGGCCTCCCCATCGCTACCGTATATGTATGGCACCATAAAAACCCACTAAACAAACTTTCCTGCCAGGTCAATTATCAGCTCAGCTGGTTCCGCATCTTACAATCTAGCGAAGTACCTATAAAAAAAACTCATTGGTAGGTACAAGCACCAATGTCAACACATTCAAGAATAATGTCGACCTCATAACTAAACTAAACGGTGTAAAGACTAATAGTGAATCCAGGCTTGTGAGTTTTGATGTGGTATCACTATTCACAAAAGTGCCAATTGATTATCAGCTGGAGTTTTGATCGGAATTACAAGGAGTTACAAGGATTAGGATGTCTCAAAGACTTGTTAGTCCATCCGAGGATACATCGTGTGCTCACTTATCTGTAGGAACAGGTTTTCCTGTGCATTCACAGTGTCCTAATGATTTTGTTTAGCTTTCTTTTAAACTCTTCTACATTGTTGCTGTTTACAACTTCTGGTTTTATTAGAGAGCACAGCTAGATATCCCATTTTCTAAAAAACACATTAATTAACTGATTAAATTATGTGTGAAAGAGTGTAAATTTGAATTTAATGGCAAATTTTAATCGCAAAGTTTTGCTAAGGGGATGAGGAATCCTCTATCTCCAATGTTAAATAACTTATATATATACATATGGAATTTTTTATCAGAAAATATTAAACAACCTAATTCCACGCAATGTAGTAAGGTTCAGGTATGTTGTCAACATAATTTGTGTGGCCAAGGAACGAAGATGTAAATAGCCTTTTTTGCCAAGTTAAATCGATTACTACCATCAATTAAATTCATTATAGAAATGGAAAATGATGTGTTCTTGCCCTCTTTGAATGTTCTCATACGAAGAAATAGTAATGGCTTTAATACAGTGTTTGCAGAAAACCCACTAATATTTCTTCCTATGTGCATTTCTATTCCGGTCAAAGCAGTAAAGAAATCAGTGTTCTCATCTGTTTTTAAGAGCATTACTTGTATGCAGCCTTGAATATATAGATGAGGAAATAGATAAGATTAGGAATACAGGCAAGAAACTGAAATTTCCTGACAGCGTATTATACTGCCTTATAATAACAATATGAAAGATATCCCCCATCTTCTTAAGAATTTTGATGTTCGTGTCTCATTTAAGAATAATAAAACAATGAAACATGTACTTATCAAGAACTCTCCCGACAATATTAAAGAATGCTTAAATGAAATTCTATGTAAGTCTTGTAACAACTTTATATTGGCCAAACGGGTACAGCACTGGAAGAGAGAACAGAATAGAATAAAAGAAATAAAATGCGTGAGATATGCAGAGGGGAACAATAGCATTTTTGTACATGTTAGTGAGAACAGTCATGCTATCAACTGGGAAGGGCCAAAAAGGATTGTGTGTTCTAATAACGCACTGGAAAAGAATATCATTGAATCTAGCTTTATATATAAAAGAAAGTCACAACCATAATATGAATTGATCCAATTTACAAAAGAAATTTGTAAATTGTTAAAATTTTCTGGTAGGCACTAGAGATGTATGGCAAAATGGATGATCATATTTGTAAAAAATATACGGGGCAGCTGGGCAGCAGTGCTAATGAGATTTCCAACCCCGCCTCCCTGACACCTGTCAGACGTGGATTTGTAGTCTTCTATGGTCTGTACGTTTATTGGTACCGTACCTTGAGAGTATATGGTGATTTTTAGCCAAATGACTTTTGAAGGTCACTCCTACCAATCACACCCGCCTGTAAGGGAACTGTAGTCTCAAAGGGTTGTGTATGTTCGTCAGTACTGTCTCTGTAGTATATGTATTTGTGACTTCTATTACCAAGTGTTAGTCATTCGTCAATGGCTTGGAAATAATGTCGAAACCGGTCAGGACCTATACCCCGTCAATTATTTTTCACCTGTTCAACTGTGGTAATGTGCGATATATATATACGTGTGTGTGTGTGTATATATATATATATATATATATATATATATATATATACTATATAATATATATATATATATATATTATTATATATATATATATATATAATTATAGTAAAACCAAAATGTCGTGGCGAATGACAGGAGGTGTATAATCAGAATGCCTCGTATATAAATCTAAATGTTTAGGACGTTTTCCCTTGTAGACAAAAGGAAAAATCTCATCGGTTTATAAGTAAAGCCGGATAAGTTCTGTACTGATGGTGCGAGACCAATCCCTCCACCCACGCTTTCGTTTCATGCTTTTTTTTCCTTATTATAAATTTACAGGGCGAGTCGAGTGAATGACATTGTATATATACAAAACGCTGTTATACATAGACGAAGATGAACGACTAAATGAATTTTATGGCTTTCTAATGACGAGTTAAATCCTAATCATGCAAGCTGGAACTTCAGTCCTATAAAGATGCGACTTCAGTACCCGATAAAATCTTTCAATAAGATAAACTTGTCTTATAGGGAGTTTGGAGGCAGCCTTATTCTGGGATAGATAATGCAAATAAAAAATTATAAAAGGTTATCGTTTATCAAATCTCTACATCTGTATGCTGTTAAGGGTCACCCATACCTTGCCTTTGTGTTTCTTTGATAGACTATCGTTTTAGATGTTAAAGTATAGAAAAAGTCTTTTCAAGATTCTGAGATCGCCAGGGTGGGGCCAGGAAAAGAATGAAGCTTTGCCAGATCTATTTATTTATCCTTTTAAATCTCAGCCTCGAGGTTAATCCCTTGTTTATGACTGTACCTGAGATCTATCATTTACTGTACAGTACTTCGTTTTCTAAAGAAACAAAGAGTAAATTTTGGTTGTTCTTAAAGATTTTCCTTTCTTTGTGTGTTTTTTGGAAATAACAATCACAGATCTTGTAATAATGCCATAATGTCGAGCCATTTAATTATTGTCCATACCCCATTTTAGTAGTTATTTTTATATATGTATGTGTACTCATAATTCCTTTTCTGTTTATATGCACACACACAAACACATACAAGAAAAGGTTACTCGAGGTCGCATTTTGAAGAAATGAAAAAAAAATCCGGGATTTTTTTTTTCTCTCACCAATATTTTTACTGTTATTACCAGTATTATGATTACTAGCTTTTATGCTACCTCAGCTATTTTGTGGATAAGTGTCGATTATTCATTTTCTTTTTCTTTTTTATCATGTCTCATGTATCTAGATTGTGTATGTTACTGTCTGTATTTTGTGTATTCAATATATATGGCCCTGAGCTGAAATAAAGCATATTATTATTATTATTATTATTATTATTATTATTATTATTATTATTTTATTATTATTATTATTATTATTATAAAAATACGAAGCGAACACTCCATCTGTGTGGTTAATCATGGCCACTTAATCGGCGTTTATCCTTGAGGTTTTAGGTTTAAGTATAGGTCGGTTTCGTTAAGGGCAAAATGACAAAAATGCCCTTTTATAGTCCGGGATAAAACCCCTATATCACCCGCCTCGACAGTTTTGCTTTGACTAAATATATACATAATACACATACAAACAACGAATAAAGAAGTTAATACTGTTTCCTAATCCCAATGATGGGAGGCTTTGAGTAAGGAAAAACGAAGGCAGGTCGGAAATTCCAAAGTTGGTCAGTAGAGAGGGATGAACTTTAACCAAATACACATTCGAGGATTACAGGTTTCCACAAATCAAAATGTGGGACAGCTTCGCCGGAGAAAATAATTCTTATGGACGAGAACAGAAAAGCCTACTTGATGCGGGGAGAGAGAGAGAGAGAGAGAGAGAGAGAGAGAGAGAGAGAGAGAGAGAGAGAGAGAGAGAGAGAGAGAGAGAGAGGACTCACGTTCCTTGGAAACTTGCAATGTTGTGGAGTAATCATACTTATTACCATAAACAGCGCTTCTTAATAAAGTTAATTACAACCATTAGGAGGATAAGTCACCAACAACACCTACGTTACTGGCAGATTTAAAATGACGTCTTTATCTAATACGAAAAATATCTTTGTATTGAGATAGAATACAATAACATAGAGAATTTAGGCCAAAGGCAAAGCGCTGGGACTTATGAGGTTATTCAGCTCTGAAACGAAAATAGGTTTGAAAATTCAATTTTAAAAAGGTTTGAAAAGTGTAACAGGAGTAAACCCTTGCAGTTGCACTATTAAACAATTATTGTTTGGACAGGTAGGAAAGCAGGATGGAAGAAAGATAATATGAACTGGGGTACAATAAAAAGGAATGCAAAGGATTGTAGCCACGGGCCGAAGAGCCGCTACAAAGGACATTAAGTAATGCACACAGTGCAGGGCATAAGGTATACTGACGGCGCTACCTGCCTACAGGGTGAATGAGATAGAATTATCAGTTTTAGACAGTAGAATGAGTAAAACTGGATGTAATTCCTAATTTCGGAACTTCAAACAAATCTCCCTCGCGCCTGCGCTCTTTCGGCAAGTCAAAGGAATACTTGAACGGGACGAAGTAAAAGTCCAACGTCCGAATTTGACTATAATCGTCTATCCTGCTGGCCGAGTGACTCAGGTTTTATCTATGTAATTCAGAAGAATACCAGATCTGAATTGCTTTACATTACATCATATTAATACTAGGGAAAAGTAAAAAATAATGCTCTCTCTCTCTCTCTCACACACACACACACACACACACACACACATATATATATATATATATATATATATATTATATTATATATATTATATATAATATAAATATATTTACGTCTAACTATTGTATATATGTGCATATTTATATAATATATATATTGTATATATATATATATATATAGATATATATATTCTATATATTATCTATATATTATGTATATATATATTGTTACGTATAACTATTGGTATATTGTCCATATTTAAATAAATCTACATATCTATATTTGTTAAATATATAATATATTATTCTTTTTGCATTTTAATTATTCTATACGTATATATTTTACGTACCAACTATTGTTATAAATATGTGCTATTGTTAATATAAATATATATATTTAATATATATATATACATATATTATATTATATATATATATATAGATAATATTTTATAATATATATATATTACATTATATATATATATAAATATATTATATATATTAATATTAGATATATTATATATATATATTATTTATATATTGACAGTGACTGTTGATAACACATTAGACTAATTATGCTTAATTTTCCTAAATGTCCATATTCTTCAATAGCGTGTATATTGTTATACTGTATAACTTCATCATTCACAAGAAATAAGTGAATTATCGCTCCGCAGAAATTGCCAACGACTCACTCCGTGCTTGGCATTATAATCTCCAAGAGATTAGAGAGAAGATTTATTGCACCTTCGGCTGACTTATTGCTTTCCCTTATCAAGCGACGCAGTCGACTTTTCACCACAAGCTAAAGGGTGTAAATATCATCTATCTATCTATCTATCTATATATCTATATATATATATATATATATATATATATATATATATATATATATATACACACACACACACACACACACACATATATATATATATATATATATATATATATATATATATATATATTACAGTAGTTTATACAGAGCCAGTGTCTTCTAAAATTAGACCCTTAAGCAGATGGAGAAACTCCAGTTTTTACTTTGATAGCTGTGTGTATACATACATACGTGTATATATATATATATATATATATATATATATATTATATATATATATATATATATGACTGGTATAAAGGTTTTGTTACAACAGAATTGCATCTAATAACACGAAATTTTCTACTGTCCCCCTCAAGACAAGACCAGAGAGACACCCAACAATAAAATAAAATCCCACACCTGGACAGGATTAAGAAGGTGACTCAAACGTTCGGAAAATCTAACCCTTTTGCTTTTATCTACCTCAATACCCTAGGCAAATCCATGATTTAACGTCCAACAAAAGCCAATCACCAAAGACACAGGAGTATACGAAATCCCATGCCTGGACTGTGACCAATCTTACATGACTTTTACAGGAAAATCACTTCCCCAGAGATTAATACAACATTAACGGTCAGTTAGATGAAGGATACCAAAGCTCAGCTATTTTAACCATATAAATAACTATAACCAATGAATAAACTCGAATTTGTCACATATAATTTATAGCAGCAAATGTCGGTACAAAAGCCAGATGATAAGAGTCAGCCTTGATTAAACTAAGACAGTTAATGAACACCTCAAAGGGCGCCTGGGATTCAGATATCATAGATACAATCTTACTTCAACCAATGCTTAAGAAGATTAAAGAAGAATTATCAGAGGGGGTGACTTAGTAAAAACGGCTACCTGTGGACGGATCTCTTGGTATAAATACTGCCTTTTCTGTAACTTTTCTCATTCATTACCTACCTGAAGAGAGAGACAACAGTCTCTGAAATATAGTACTTACTTTCTATATTTTGGCGTTTTTATGGACTCATTTTATTAATTAATATATATATATATATATACATATATATATATATATATATATATATATTATATATGTGTGTGTGTGTGTGTGTGTGTGTGTGTGTTATGAATACAAAAACTGATTTGAATTCCAAGCACAGCATGACAAACATCCTTGAATTCGTTTGCGCTAAATGTTTATTGCTTGGAAAGGACAGAACAGAGCCTACTTCCCGGTCAATGAGGTGGAAAGCATCCATACAAAAATCAGGTAGGGAAACACAGAGTCTGATTATTGTACTTTAAACTAACAGTTACAACAGCACAACACGGGTCAGCTTACCTAAGATGAAAGTTAGAACAAAAGAGAGCGTACGTGAGGCAATTTCAACGTTCAAAAATAACAGAATCTGGGTCCCTCAAAAGGCTAGAAATGTTCAAGTTGAGTTGAATATAGAATTTAGGCTAAAGGCCAAGTACTGGGGACCTATGAGGTCATTCAGCGCGGAAATGGAAATTGACAGTAAAAGGTTTGAAAGGTGTAACAGGATGAGAACCTCGCAGTTGCACTACGAATCAAGCGTTAGGAGAGGGTGGAGAGTAAGATGAAGAAAGATAATATGAAAGGAGGTACAGTAAAAGTAACGAAAGTGGATGCAGCTAGGGGCCGAAGGCACGCTGCAAGGAACCTTAAGTAATGCATACAGTGCATCGCATGAGGTCCACTGACGGCATTAACCCCCTACGGGGTAGAGATGTTACTCTGTAGGAGGACAGCGTCGTCAGTGCCTCTCGCTTTCTCACGTTCAAGTCTTTTACTTCTATTCCCGCTTTGTTCCTTCCTTCCATCTTTCCGTCCAACCTTTCGAGCTCTTACTTCTTTGTATTGTGGGGGGTGGGGCGGTTGTTTCTCCCAGATCGACCTTTATATCCTTGTATTTATTTATTTCCATTATTTTCTAGATCTCTTTAGTCTTTACCTTACTCACTAGAAATAGAATTTAGGCCAAAGTACAAGCGATAAGACGTAAGTCATTCTGCGCTGAAACGGAAATTAACAATAAAAAGGCTTGAAAGGTGTAACAGGAGGAAAACCCCGCAGTTGCACTGTGAAACAATTGTTACGAGAGGATTGGAAAAAAAAATATGAATGAAAGAGCAGTCAAAGGAATAAAAGGAGTTGTAGCTAGGGGTCGAAGGGACGCTGCAAAGCACCTTAAGTAAGGCATAGAGTGCACCGCGTAAGGTGCACTCATGTAATACCTCCCTACGGAGTTTACCTTAGTGCCCTGAATCTACAACTTCCTCTTTTCACAGTTTAAGCGCCGAATGCCCGAAAGTGTTCCAATGCTGGTCTTTACAGCCTAAACGCCACAGAACAGAAAAATATAAACTTTAAAGTTCCTGTTTGGTATATTCTCCAGTTATCGTGTAAAAGCTTAAGCAAAAGCATGTAGACATATGAAACTGTGTCAATTTTACGTCCAGAGCCAAGTGTCATGAGGTTGTTTGGTTAACAAACCTGCTCCCGGAACAATCTGAAAGCAAAGTATGTGATCTATGCAATAAAGGGCTCCTTCTATTCTAGTTTCTGGGTAGGGCAGAAAGGGTCTCTAAGTCTGAAGTCAACAGGCTTCGAGTTATGGATTAAGTGAATCCACTGATAAAATTAAAATTTTTGGGGCATTATCGTTGTTAGACATGACATAAAATGATAAAAAAATCAATCAGTCAATATACTTATCCTGCGATGGCTGTGACATGATGTTATAAGATGCTCGGGATTATATATGCATGATATAATTTTTAATGCAGATAATCATGTACAAAAATATTAATGTTTTCAGTTCCGTAACGAAATGCGTTGAAATGTTCAGTGCAACTGAGTGATCCCGAAAATCTAATCGAATGCTGTGATCTGCAGAGGAGCAGCTTTCAAACCACAATCCGGAGCAGCCAGATCAGTGCCAGTGGCACTGAGCAGAGAGTGAGAGGCTGAAAGCCTGAAAGAGGAAATCTCGAATGATTGAAATACTCTTGCATCGGCGCTCTCACAGATTTACGAATTGTATTGACGCACATCATCTCATGTACACTAATACCGAACTTGTTCTCTCTCCCTCTCCCAGGCACGCGATACTTATTAAAACAACGGAAGAGGAGACAGAGGAAATGGCGAGCAAAGGAAGAGGAGGGGGTCCCGTGATAAAAGGGCGACCACCCACAGGAAGCGGGGCGGAGGAGGAGGGGGAGGAGGAGGAGGCCCATTCAAGAGGTTATTGCCGCCCCCGCCAGGAGGGGTCAAGGGTTCGCGGGGTGAGAGGGGTCGTTCTTTCGTTCCTCCTCCTGTTGGGCTTTTCACATCAGACCACAGGTAATGTGTCTTGGGGTCATCGTAGTTCTCTGCTTAAACTTAGGATGTTTATCTGAGCTCATATAAGTTTTCACCTTATTCTGCTTTGTTTTCTTTTATGTCAAACTTTACAGTGACGCTACAAATACGACGGTTAATTTACTGTAAGCCACTTTCATTATGCCAGACGTTTATAATATAGCCTTCTCGTATCTTTTAAAACATTCAACGATGGACTAGAAGGAAAACAAGAGACACACGCAATCAATTACTCGCGATTGCGCAGACACATATGCACCCACTTAGCCACAGTCATGCAAACACACAACCATATACAATAGTGACTGAGTCCGTACGCGTGTTTATATAATTATATATATATATATATATATATATATATAAACACATACACACCTATATATATATACTATATAGATATATATATATATATATATATATAGACACACTATATATATACACACACACACACACACACACACATATATATATATATATATATATAGATATATATATCATATTATATATAAACATATAATCAGTGGACTATGGTTGCTTGTAAATTGGAAAAATGAAGTGCAAGCTCTTTCGTCTTTATTCGAAAGCATTCTCAAGCAAACTACATACACTGAAATAAAACATTACAAAGAAGACTCGGTTCGCCATACTTCAACTGAGATTAGAGGGGAGTATACTAGATACTGATTCATTTAGTTGAAGCCAGACAAATAAGGACTTGTATGTATGAGGAAATCGACATGAAATTTTTTTCTCGTGCACCTAATTGAAAAATCCTGTAGAATTCATTGACCCAAAACTAAAAATATTGACAGAAACCTCATGGAGTCTGCATTAGTACAACTACTTTTTTTGGCCAATCAGCGCTTCAGAGTGTCAAAGGAGAGGGAGCTGGTGAGAATGGAATGGAATACTGAATTTAGACCAAATTTAGCGCTGGGACCTATGAGGTCATTCAGCGCTGAAAGGGAAATTGAGAGTAGAAAGGTTTGAATGGTGTAACAGGAGGAAAACCTGGCAGTTGTACTATGAGACAATTATTGTTAGGAGAGGGTGAATTGCAAGATGGAAGAAAGAGAATATGGATGGAGGTAGAGTAAAAGGAAGGGAAAGGGTTGCAGCTAGGACGCTGCAAAGGACCTTGAGTAATACCCACACGCGACCGCGTGAGGTGCACTGACGGCGCTATCCCCTTACAGCGGATGTTTCACGGTAGTTATAATAGAAAGTAGTGGAAATCAGTCATTTTTTAATGACCTTTGTCCCTTCTTCATCTATTTAGTGTCACTGAGAATCCTATAATACGGACTGTCCCTAACACGAAGATCTTTCCCAAAGATTATGAATGATCTTTTGTGCAATAAAATTACTATAAACAAACCTTCTACTCTTAATTTTTGTTTGTAAAACAGAGTCTACTTCAGGCCAGAGGCCAAGCAATGGGATCTATGAGGTCATTCAGCGCTGAAACGGAAATAGACAGTGAAAGGTTTGAAAGGTGTAACAGGAGAAAAACATCGCAGCTGCACTATGAATCACTTGTTAAAAGACGGTAGAAGGTAAGACGGAAGAAGAGAATATAAAAGGAGGTACAGTAAAAGGAATAAGGGGTTGCAGCCAGGGGTCGAGGGCACGTTGCAAAGTACCTTAAGAAATCACTCAAGTGCAACGCATGAGGTACACTGATGGCACTACACCCATACTTGGCTTTGTAATCTTTTGCTTCACTGTGTGCAGTTTGTATAAAAATGCTTTAGAGAAAGGCGAAAAGACCTTACATTCGTAGTTTCAATTTCCTTGTGGTCTTATCTTGATTATGCCTTTGCCACCCTGTTATTCTCGTGAAAGAAGTTTTATTATATATATTTGTGTCATTAACATTTTTGAACCACGAAACATGTCTTCGCGTCAATAACTTTCTATTTTATCAGAGAATTGACACGATAATGACTACAACTCTCGCCATATCCCTAATGGAAAATTTTTAATCTAGTGTGAATCTGGACCACTGTAGTTCACACAGAACAAATCCCTTACTTATCTGAGCGCTAAATCCCTCGGGGAACCATTGATAAAAAGCCGCCCCGTTAGGCCTACTTATCACGCAAATAAAACACAATCTGGCTGAGGGCTGGCTGCTTTATTAAAGATAAGCCCGACGCCTCTACAAGGATCTATAAAAGGGGATTGAGATAAGGCTTTTCAAACCGCAGGAAGTTTAACCGATGTTTGAGGAAACTTTATTTACGATATTAATAACTCAAAGGAGACTGCGTTTTCTGTCCGAATGTTTGATCGTTCTTAGTTTTCTGTAAAAGAAAACTATAAAGATGGCCGAGCACTCACGATTAAATCATCGATAACCTGCAGCATCCACGATTAAATCATCGATAACCTGCAGCATCCATTATCGACTATAACGAGTGAAATACAGAATTTAGGCCAAAAGCAAAGCGCTGGGAGCTATGAGGCCACGCTGCGCTGAACCGCAAATTAACCATAAAAAGGCCTGAAAGGTGTGATAGGAGGAAAATCTCGCAGTTGCACTATGAATCAAACATTAGGAGATGGTGGAAAGTAAGCAAGAAGAAAGAGAACACCAACGGAGGTACAGTAAAAGGAATGGAAGGGATTACAGTTAGGGGCCGAAGGGACGCTGCAAAGAACCTTAAGTAATGTTACAGTGCACCGCATTAGATGCACCGATGGCATTTCGCCCAGCCCCCACTGGATGCGGCCTCCATATCGCCTTCAGAAAAGTTCGTTAGTCGTATCTGTCTCCTCTCGGGTTAGGAGCGAGAGAGATACTATCCGTCTCAGTCCTTTCGCCTAAAGAAACAAAATCGAATCAGCCTCACAATAAAAAATACCCTTCGCTCAGCAACAACTGACTCACATTTACGCGACACATGGAAACATAACATTCGTCACGACACGAGACTTGACTCCCTTTGGAGAGAAAGAGCGGGGAAAACCTCCCCATATCGGAGGGTTTCCGAGAGCGTGGGCCAACTGATAAAAGATAACGGAGTCAGGTCTACCAGACGTGTTTGTTTACCTCCTCGCTGAAATATAAAATGCCAAGATAATAAAAGAGTTCAAGATAATTAAGAGTTCCTTTTTAAAAGCACATTTGGTAAGGAAATGAAACGGTTTCTCTAAATTGATCCTTTATATGTTCACTAAAAAAAAAAAAAAAAAAAAAAAAAACTACAACAACAGTCTTCAGGATTGGAAACTACCAGTTTTGAAAAAAAATCGTGATCCGACCTCCAGCTTACTCGTGACGCAAACATTATATTCCTAACTTAACGTGAAGTGGTCTTCGTAATTAATTAATACTCATTAGTACTACTCATACTAACAACAAGGATCAAATAAAATGGACACAAATTAAACACGTTCATATGGTCTCAGTTATAAGTGGAAATACAAAAATAACTGAAGCGAAATATAGCGGCTAAATCAGTAATTCAAATACGTTAAAACGTGCTAAAATCTACAAACAGATAGCCAGTTGTTTCATCAATTAAAATGAAAGACATACGATTATTTTATTACAAATAATTGTTCTCCTCTGTTTAATATGCACATTATTATTATTTTTTTTTTTTGCATTTTCATTCTAATATATAAATCATAAATATCCTATCCTAAAATTTCCGCATCTTTAACTCTACCCTATATACTCTTTTCAGACCTTTTCTACCCCATTCAACAACAACAATTACAAATTATTTTTCTGCTCTGTTTAATATGCACATTATTATTATTATTATTATTTTACAATTTCATTCTATTAAATAAATCAAAAGTATCCTATCCTAAAATTCCCGTATCTTCAACTCGACGCCATAGTACACCCTCTTCAGAGCCTTTTAGACCTTTCCTACCACACTTAACAACAACACCAACAACAAAGTAGTTTGCAGGCTTACTCCCGGAGTAAGCCAAAAATGATTCGCAAAACTACTGACATTCTACATACTGACTAAAGTTGGCAGCTGGACAGAGTGTCCCTCGCGAAAGCAACACACAAACGAACATTTATTCAAGGATCCGGATTATCTGATAAAGAGGCTGCTCCCTTGATAAAGGACCTAACCATTTTGATAAGGACGATAGGGAACTTGCGAATGAGAGTGAGACTTGATCATTTGGTAAAGTTCTATTTCATGTAGGTTTTCGACAAAGTGACAAAAGGCGAAAAATGATGAAGGCGTCTATTCAAACAGCAGTAGGGCCGCATCATATACAGAAACAAGAATTTTTTTTATAAAGGAGTTGGAATACAAGACGGAGAACATCTGGTAAAAAGAGACGACGCTCTAATTTGCACCTGGGCTTATTGTGATAAAATACTTTTAATCACAAACAAACAAATGGTATGAAAGATTGAGTAAATATAATTTTTTACCATAAAGTGAATTCAACATTATGCATAGATTTGCTATAAAATTACTATTCCTTACATTTGAAACATTCTACTTGTTATAATGCTAACTGCGTGAAGTTTTGGAATGGAATGGAATATAGAATGGAATATGGAGTTTAGGCTAAAGGCCAAGCACTGGGACCTTTGAGGTCATTCAGCGTTGGAAAGGAAATTGAGAATAGGTAGGTTTGAAAGGTGTAACGGGAGGCAAACCTCGCAGTTGCACTCTGGAATAATCGTTAGGAGAGGGCGGATAGCAAGATGGAAGAAATATAATATGAATGGAGGTAGAGTAAAAGGATTGAAAGGAGTTCCAGCTAGGGGCCGATGGGACACTGCAAAGAACCTTTAGTAATGCCTGCAGGGTAACACATGAGGTGCACTGACGGCACTAACCCCCTACGGGGGCATGAAGCCTAGGTGCAACTATAGCCTATTCCGTGATGCCGTTTTTTCTTCACAACATTGGCTTTCAGCAGTGTTACCATAGGCAGTTCATCTGATTTTTTTACTTTATTTATGATTTAATGATTAGAATGCGTATTTTCCGATGTAGAATTATTTTCCGTGATGTTAGAAAACTACACGTTACTAGAATAATATAAAGTATTTTTGGCGAAGAAAAATAAAGGATTTCAATAAAATTCATTTGTATAAATAAGCAGGATATGTTTTATATCTTTATTTTTATAATAAAACATAAAAAGGCAAAGTGAAGAATTTTTTTCTTCAGTGCCGTGGCCTGTGGTCGGAAAAGCCACGGAGGGTTGCCAGATATCACCAGAAAGCTACACTAATAGACGAAATTCCTCAAAACGGCAACCCTGAGCCTAATCCGTGTTCCTGCCTTACTTGTCCTAAGGAAAAAACTACCATTTTCGCCACTCAAAATGAACAAACGTTCATGAAGGACAGTCCAGAAAAGTGGCCCTAATTATTGCTAATAATTACCTTTGATTTTTTCTCTTTTTGTTTGTTGGTAATTTCATCATATCAAGGAGGCGAAATTTTATACTATATTCCGTACACTATTTCAACTAGTGAGTGACTTACCTTTATTGGCAATATGGCATCAGCAATTCCACGCCATATTCGCATACTTATAGTCGATGTTAAATGTGATAAAAAAAAATTTTTCTCGAATGGTTTTGGAGTTTTATCACAGATTTTATCATTCCTCAACCCCTTGGGCGAATATAATATTTAATTCTTTGACAGCTGGTTGTTCCGGCTACAAAATCAAACCTTCGGACCAACGTTCCCACATCTGTTCGGGACAACGGAGCCCTGCCTCGGGATGGAGGAGACAAGACATCCATTTTCAACGTCTGCTTTTTTCCGTCTTATCGACTGCTTTCAAAATGATAAGATGAGCGTCCTTTTCTTACCCCACTCGAAAAATTATAGCCAGTCGCCAGCACGGTTGCCTGTTTGTTTGTATGGTGTTTTGACGTTGCATGGAACAAGAGGTTATTCAGCAATGGGACTAACGGCTTTACGTGAATTCCGAACCACGTCAAGAGTGAATTTTATCTCCAGAAATAAACATCTCTAACCCCTCAGTGGAATGGCCGAGAATCGAACTCGCGGTCACCGAGGTGGAAGGCCGAGACCATACCGATCACGCCACTGAGGCTCCTTCATGGTTGCCAGTACCCTGAGGCATTGACACTAGGTACCTGTCAAGGATTTCCAGTTACAGTGTTTTCTTGAGTAATGAGTCATTAACCTTGTAGGTTCCGAGTGAACTTAACTATTTGACTGTTATAACAGTTCAAATCAAATTTATGCATTCAACGAAAACCATACACTATTTTAGGCCATCTGATAAAGACCTGATTTGGCAATCGCTAATAAAAACAAATTACTCTGGACCTGTGATCAAAGCATTTCTGAATAAAACATCTCAAAGATCTGATCTTGAAGACGATACAAAAAAAAAAAAAAAAAAAAAAGAAAAGCTTGGAGCTCCGAACCCAGCATTGCGAACTCACTGACCATGCCTTGGGCTCACCCGAGAAGCTCAAGACCACCGAAATTCGTGGAAAAGCAGCAAAACAAAAAATGTCGACATACATGTGATACCACATCGCACGACTTCTTTTCTGAAATCTGCCCTTCACCGATATCATTCCCCTTTCTGTATTTTCACAGGCGAGACGTTCAACACCACACGCTTGGAGGTGGTTCGTCACATGAAGCAGAAACAGTTCACCGCCTGCGTGCGCCCTCTCGTCCCCGAGACAGTTTTGGCTGCCAGGATGTATGTGAAGTCAACTGCCGTCAACATCTATTACGACGCTGGAAATGTAACCGTAGAAGGGATGCGGCCGAATGTTTGGCACGAAATATCACTCAACTATGACACTGAGAATTACGTTGTAAGTTGATTTCATGACCTGAGAGACAGAAAAAAAAGTCGTGTGTATTTTACCAAATCAGACAGAACAATGGACATTAAAGAGACCTGCGAGTCTAAATAGTTTATGGTCACAAGCAGTATCATATCTTTCACCCCTACTCTGAGCCACATATTTCAGCCTAAAATACAACCTCAACAACGAGAAAGTACAACTGTTTCTACTTCATATGAAAAAGTTTTGCCACATTCATCTACTAGACAAGTACTATAGTAGATTCACACCAACAATGCATTTGATGCCTAGGCCGGTCCCTTACGACGCTCCTAATTGGCTATCGATAAGCCAACCACAGGGCTGGAAACTGTATCTCGAGAGAGTTCACATGGGCAGGATACGTCTTTCAAACGTATCAGACTGAGAGTTTCCAGCCCTGTGATTGGCTTATCAATAGCCAATTAGGAGCGTCGTAAGGGACGGGCCTAGACATCAAATGCACGGTTGATGTGAATCTACAATAGTACATGAAAATGGCACCACAAACATTTGTCAATATATTTCAGACCACTTAACTCCGAACATTTTTACCGAGTTGCTATGTTATTAAATTACATTATTTTTTTCAGCACACACTGGTCGCTACGGTAGATGGGGAAACCATACCTTTCAACAAACCAGATAAAAAAATGTGGACGAGTGCATATGCGTTCAGCTACGTGGACTTCCTCGTCAAGGTAAAAAATAAAAGACCATCGGAAATATGTTTTGGTGAACAAGAACATGATATATAAACCTGAAGCTCAGCACACACCTTTTAGAGAGTCTGAATCTGGGCCTTGTGGCTTTGGGGAGCATGAAGGGCTGATTTTGTTAAGTGATTCAAATGCAAAAGGTATGTGGTCCGATATGGAGTTCCTAAAGTAAATAAGAGAGGAGAGAGTTTTTGGTTTCGTGAGTAAAATATTTCCATAAAAACTTGATAATGAGAATGTGGTGAGAAGTCGATGGATGCAATGGTGAGAGGAAGAGTGGCTGGAGATATATTTAATCATTATTAGGATGAAGCAGAAGTTAAAGTTGACGTGAGGAAAAGTGTGAGGTATAGAAATGTAGCTGTAACGGTCATTAGGATAAAGGAGTAAATGAACTGCGCATAAAATTCCACGATGGTCACAGAATTAACAGGGATCATGTCTTATTTTAGGAGGGAGGAATGAGGTATTAAACAGTAAGTGGTGGGATGAGAAAATGAGACGTTTAGTGAAGGAAGACCAGAGATTATTTGCGGTGTAATTGTGCAGGGCAGTAGGGAGAATCATGCACAGGGGTAGAGATAGACGGATAAGGTCAAAAGAGAGGCAAGAGAGAAAATGAAGGCACGCAACAGAAAAAGAAGGTGAACAAGGTCTTTGGGGAGGATAAGTAGTTTAACCAAGAAGTCAACAGAGAGAGAAAAGTTAATGAATCTCATACTAAAATATGAAGTGGTGCAGTTTTGGGTCCATGCAGCAAATACTTTGAGGCTTTGTCGAGTGTGCTCGGGAGATGAGAGGCAGAGCTGAATGATGCAAGAATGAATGAGGTTAATTTCAACATTACTGCTGGAAATGACAGCTCTGAAAGGAAACAATTAAGAGCTTGGAGAATGGAAGATAACAGTAGTTGACAAGATTATGGGTGGGATGCTACGGTACGGTGATTAATGTACGACAGGTTATAGAATATAGAACTTAGGACAAAGGCCAAGTCCTGGGACCTATGAGGTCATTCATCGCTGAAATGGAAACTCTCAGTGAAAAGGTTTGAAAGCTGTAACAGGAGGAAAACCTCACAGTTGCACTATGAAGCAATTGTTAGGAGAAAGAAAGATGGAAGAACGAGAATATGAATTGAGGTATACTACAGTAAAAGGAATGAAAGAGGTTGCAGCTAGGGGCCGAAGGGACGCTACAAAGAACCTAAAGTAATGCATACAGTGCACCGCATGAGCTGTATTGACGGCACTACCCACCTACTGGGGAGTAATGTATGGTTGAATGGTCGAGGAGAGTATATAAAGTACTTTTGGATGCGGGAAAGGTTCTGAAGGAATGATTGAGAGGAAGGAACATGATAGGAATCTGACACAAACATCGATCGACAGGGAAAGAGAGTCGATACAAAGATTGAAAGGGATCATGGGATCATGCGTCTGTGAGGTTGTCTTTCTTTACCATCCAAAAACACGAAGAAATGCTTGAGCACCGAGGTAATCCATTGACAGATCTCGAACGCCATGTTTCATAATTCATCTTTCTCAAACAGGGCACAATTGAAATAACGGGCTGTCCACCTCCTGAAGATCCTACAACCACAGCTGCGCCTACGACTACAACTGCAACTACAACCGGTAACAGTCGTTTAGCTTTATAACATTTCTGAATGTTGGGTAATTAAGGATTTCATCAAGACGGAATACTTTTTAACACGATTAGTAAATCCAGTAACTCTACTGTAACAACAGCTACTATTACTTGCACTACTGACAATACTAATACTTTACTTCCAACAATGACTGGGAATTTGTTAGTTCTTTATAATAAAACATGTAATCAAACTGTTTACTGACCAGGAATTATGAGACTCGTAATTACCTGGACTCCCATAAAAACAGAGTTAGTCTCATTTTATATGATTTGTTTTCCAAACTAATATCTACAATGCACACGACCGAAAAAAATCTTATATTTCGACACATTTAAGACTTCCTGTTATCAAGTCTTTACTTTATATAAGGCATGTGCAACCTCGAGGGGAATCCAAAATTTTCAAAACCCTAATCGGTAAAAAAAAAAAAAAAAAAAAAAAAGGGTTACCCGGTCCCCTAAGACAGGCAATGAAAAATGAGTCAAACACACGAGTTTTGCAGTACTTTTTACTTGCATATTTTCCGCAATCGTTCACACCGTGCAAGTTTTTTTTACTTTCTCCATGACAATAATACTTACATCGTGCATCAGAATTCTACAAAAAAAAAAAAAAAAAAATGTACATGGAAGCAGCTGACTCCTGGCATAATAAATTGTCCGATAATTATTCCTGGGGAATGAGTTGAAAACACTCACCTTCGTGAATATTTGGTTTAATAAAGAATGCACAGGAAGAATAACAGGCAATCTTGTAACTAGCTGAGCAGTACATGTTCATATATAAAAGGGAGCGACAAAGTGTAAAAATTCCTAATTGTGACAAGCCTTAAAACTAACACTAATAAACTATTACATTTGCAGAAGCTTCGATTCACGAGACTCCACACGGTAATGTTAGCTATTCCATGTCAACAAAACCCTATACCGAAATCGTTACAACAGATACAGACAAAACAGCAGTTACAACTAATAATGCTACAAGTGCCATCACAACTACAGATACAACTATGGACATAGTTACAACCGCAGTCACAACTGACAGAGTGACAGTTATTGCAAGCACAGACATAGCTACAACTACTGGTGGTAACATACAATAAATTTCATTATTGTTAATATTAGATGTCGATTTTGCCAGATTTCTTTAGCTGAAGAATTGCTTTCTCCCGCTTACTGCTTCAGTCTTACAACAAAATCGCGCAAGAGAATTGTATAAAAAATTGATAAAAATAACAATTGCTATTGCTGTCTGAGCTGCTGTTGCCAACCTGCCATGAATAACGATAGCTTTTTGCCAGTATCTTTCACTGTCTCTAGCAACTAAAAAAAAACTGTGCACACACAAAAAAAAAAAAAATTCTGTAACCATTTTCAAAAGGCGTTTTTGTTCAGGCCACTGGACAAAGCAACTAATTTGATGCTGTTCATATTTTAATTATCTTAAACGCTTAGAAGGTTCGGATCCGATAAATTACTAGGTTTCTAGATCTAACTAAAGCATAGATGTTTACATGGTACTGGCCTCTCTTCTTTATAGTCGTGAAAATGCCACCAAAAAGTATGGTCCCACTTTGGGATCGTTTCTTAAAGCAAGTGCATTTATTCAAAAGTTTTAAATATATTTAACAATGTAATATACTTAATGCTATTCCTTTCATAAATATGTTCATCAAATGTAATTTAAGCTAACAGAGTAATTGCCGGCTTTCTATAGCTTTGCTATAAAGATTGTATTCGTCTGATGTGCCGATTTAAATGTGTGGCGTTGGCTGGAGATGTAGTAGATTAAAGACCATTTTCCCAACTTCAGTTACATACCGGGTCTTTTGTGATAAGGATACCACAAAGTCGCTCATTAACGGAGCTTATACACTAGGAACATTCACATGCATGCCACTGATAATACCAGTTTGAATTTCCTTCTCAGAAGTTCTATTTCCAAGAAAAACTATCCGATCAGCGTAAAATATGAATTTTCCTAACCAAAGTGTATAAAAGTGCAGGAATTAATATTCCATAAAACTTAAAAAAACAGGTTTTCTGATCAAAATTCCAGTCTTTCCGGTAGTTCAGTAACGCAGACGGTCACACCTTCCATATTCTTCCGTGATTAAGTAACACACATTACTGCCATGCCATTTCCCGTAGGGCAGTAGCGCCATCTGCGCACCTCACGCGGTTCACTGTGGGCATTACTTTTAACCCTTAAACGCCGGAGCGGTAAATAAAAAAATGACTCCCGTGTGCCGGAGGGGTTTGAGAGTGAGCGCGTAAGCGGAAAAAATATTTTTTCAAAAAATCACAGCGCGCTTAGTTTTCAAGATTAAGAGTTCATTTTTGGCTCCTTTTTTTGTCATTGCTTGAAGTTTAGTATGCAACCATCAGAAATGAAAAAAATTATCATTATCATATATAAATAATGCGATATATGATAGCGCAAAAACGAAATTTCATATATAATTGTATTCAAATCGCGCTGTGCGCCAAACGGTTAAAGGTAACAAGTTACTTTTTTTTCGTTGTAATGTGCACTAAATTGCGATCATTTTGATATATAACACATTGTAAAACGATAAAAGCAACACAGAGAAAATATTATCACAAAATGATGCATGAATTCGTAGCGCGCGGATGTAAAAAAATAATTTTTTAAAAAAATTCACCATAAATCGAAATATTGTTATAGAGACTTGCAATTTGTTTCAAAATGAAGGAAAATGATTGAATATTACGATACTGTAAGAGTTTTAGCTTACAAATGCAGTTTTTGACCATTTCGAACGAGTTAAAGTTGACCGAATGTCGAATTTTTGTTAAAAATTTTTTATATGCAAATATAAAAAAAATGAGAAATGCTACAACCTTCCAATAATTTTTGTTATATTGTGCATGTTTTTGCGCACATTTTCATATATAAAACTTTTAAAAAAGCGTAATATGAAAAGGCTCAAATATTAGGAGAATGTGACCTACGCGTTTCCGAGATTTTCGGCCGAGAATCGGCGCGCGGACGGAATAAAAATATTTTTTTTCAAATATTCACCATAAATCGAGATATTGTTCTAGAGACTTGCAATATGTTTTAAATTGAAGATAAATGATTGAATATTACTAGACTGTAAGATTTTTATGTTACAAATGCGTTTTTTTACCATTTCGGTTGAGTCAAAGTTGACCGATCGTAGTTTTTTTCGTACTTATCGTACTTTATATGCAAATATTTCAAAAATGATAAATGCTACAACCTTCCAATATTTTTTGTTATATTGTGCACGTTTTTGCGCACATTTCCATATATAAAACTCTAAAAAAAAGCGTAATATGAAAAGGCACAAATATTAGGAGAATGTGACCTACGCGTTTAGGAGATTTTCGGCCGAGAATCGGCGCGCGGACCGAATAAAAATATTTTTTTCAAATATTCACCATAAATCGAGATATTGTTCTAGAGACTTGCAATATGTTTTAAATTGAAGATAAATGATTGAATATTACTAGACTTGTAAGATTTTTATGTTATATATGCGTTTTTACCTTTTCGGTTGAGTCAAAGTTGACCGATCGTAGTTTTTTTCGTACTTATCGTACTTTATATGCAAATATTTCAAAATTGAGAAATGCTACAACCTTCCAATATTTTTTGTTATATTGTGCATGTTTTTGCGCACATTCCATATATAAACCTTTAAAAAAAGCGTAATATGAAAGGCTCAAATTATTAGGAGAATGTGACCTACGCGTTTCCGAGATTTTCGGCCGAGAATCGGCGCGCGGAGGGGAAAAAATATTTTTTTCAAAAATTCACCATAAATCGAGATACTGTTCTAGAGACTTGCAATTTGTTTTAAAATGAAAGATAAAAATGAATGGAATATACTAGACTGGACTTGTAAGATTTTTATGTTATAAATGCGTTTTTTGAGACCTTTTCGGTTGAGTCAAAGTTGACCGAGTCGTGAGTTTTTTTTCGTCTTATCGTACTTTATATGGCAATAATTTCAAAAATGAGAAATGCTACACCTTCAATATTTTTTTGTTATATTTTGCATGTTTTTGCGCACATTTCCTATATAAACCTTTAAAAAAAGCGTAATATGAAAAGGTTCAAATATTAGGAGAATGTGACCTACGCGTTTAGGAGATTTTCGGCCGAGAATCGGCGCGCGGAGGGGAAAATTTTTTTTTTTCAAAAATTCACCATAAATCGAGATACTGTTCTAGAGACTTGCAATTGTTTAAAATAAAGATAATGATGATTGATATTACTAAGACTGTAAGATTTTTATGTTATAAATGCGGTTTTTGACCTTTTCGGTGAGTCAAAGTTTGACCGATCGTAGTTTTTCGTTACTTATCGTACTTTATATGCAAATATTTCAAAAATGATGAAATGCTACAACCAATTCCAATATTTTTTTTTTGTTATATTGTGCATGTTTTGCGCACATTTCATATATAAACCTTTAAAAAAAAGCATAATATGAAAAGGCTCAAATATTAGGAGAAATGTGACCTACGCGTTTCCGAGATTTTCGGCCGAGAATCGTCGCGCGGAGGGGAAAAAAATATTTTTTTGTTTTTTTCCAAAAATTCACCATAAATCGAGTACTGTTCTAGAGACTTGCAAAATATGTTTTAAAATAAGATAAAATATTGAATATTACTAGACTAAGATTTTTATGTTATAAAAGCGTTTTTTTGACCCTTTTCGGTTGAGTCAAAGTGACCGATCGTAGTTTTTTTGTTTTTTCGTACTTATCGTACTTTATATGAAATATTTTCAAAAAATGATAATGCTACAACCTTCCAAAATTTTTTTGTTATATTGTGCATGGTTTTGGCGCACATTTCCATATAAATAAACCTTTAAAAAAAGCGTAATATGAAAAGGCTCAAATAGTTAGGAGAATGTGACCTACGCGTTTCCGAGATTTTCGGCCGAGAATCGGCGCGCGGGAAGGGAAAAAAATATTTTTTTCAAAAATTCACCATAAATCGAGATACTGTTCTAGAGACTTGCAATTTGTTTTAAATGAAGATAAATGATTGAATATTACTAGACTGTAAGATTTGTATGTTATAAATGCGTTTTTTGACCTTTTCGGTTGAGTCAAAGTGGACCGATCGTAGTTTTTTTCGTACTTATCGTACTTTATATGCAAATATTTCAAAAATGATAAATGCTACAACTTCCAATATTTTTTGTTATATTGTGCATGTTTTGCGCACATTTCCATATATAAAACTATAAAATAAGCGTAATATGAAAAGGCACAAATATTGGAGAATGTGACCTACGCGTTTCGGATATTTTCGGCCGAGAATCGGCGCGCGGAGGGAATAAAAATATTTTTTTCAAATATTCACCATAAATCGAGATATTGTTCTAGAGACTTGCAATTTATTTTAAAGTGAAGGTAAATGATTGAATATTACTAGACTGTAAGTAATTTGCTTACCCAAAAAAAAATATTTATATATATATATATATATATATATATATATATATATATATATATATATATATATATATATATATATATATATATATATATATATATATATATATATATATATATATATATATAATATATATATTAGATATCTATATATATTACATTCTTCGATTCTGGTACCAATACATAAATAAAAGGAATGCAGGTGACACTTCTCTTTTCGCACACAATGAAATGTCTTATTATTATTTTATCATGCACACATTCAGATATATAAAAAATTGTAATAAATATAAAACTAAATATAAAATAAATGCAGAATACTCACTCGTAATCCTGACTCTTCGTTCTATTCTTGTTTTCTCCCTCCTCCATTGAAGAGTCCTTGCATTTTTTTCCACTCGACATGACGAGGTACAGGTGAGGAGGGAGACGCGCGCCCATTACTGCTGATGGACCCGGCGGCCCCGTGCGCCCTCCGCTGTCGGTTTAGGGGGCGCGCTCCAATACATGACCTTAGTGTGGTACTTTCGGTCACACTCCCTATCCTGCAAAGAGCAACTTTGCAGAGACGACAGAAGAACCGGGTGTCTCTCCTTCTGCCATTCATATGGCACACCCGGCACCGTTTCTGCCTTCGCCCTTCTGAGGCCTCCAGTATGTGTTCCCCTGGCTGCAGCCGACACGCAGGGTCCACTACCCGACGAGAAGCGGTGATGGCGGGGCCGGCAGCAAGAGGGGCGTCGTCAGCAGGGGCGCGGCAGCAGGGGCATCGTCAGCAGGGGCGGCGGAGCAGCAGGGGGCGGCAGCAGGGGGCGTCGGTCAGCAGGGGCGGCGGCAGCAGGGGCGTCGTCAGCAGGGGCGTCGTCAGCAGGCGGCAGCAGGGGTGGCGGCAGGTCGAGCGAAGTTGGCCCTCCTATCTGCCCTTTCCTCTAGGGGCAGATCTGCAGCTCGGGGCAGGGGTCAGTTATGGAAGGCCACTCATCGGGATCGAAGTTGATGAGGGCATTCCCGGCTACCTCTAGGAACTGTATGTGGGTCAACCTCAGAAGATTGTCACCGCGGTACCCACAGTACAGTATGTAGGCATTTTGGAGGGCCAACTGAAGGATGTATTTGAGGAGCTTCTGTGTCCACCTTCTGGTTCTCCTGGCGAAGGGATAGTACTGGATGAGCTGATCAAAGAGATCAACTCCTCCCATGTGCCTGTTGTAGTGCCCAATGACAGTAGGCCGCTCGGTACGAAACTCCTCAAACACAACTCGGCCCTGTCGACGTGTCTTCTTCCGCTGTACGATCTCTTCTTGGATGGGTTCATGACTCGTCGTAATCATGGGGACGAGTCGGACACCCTTCCAAACAGATGACGAAGACAGCGCCCTTCCGCCGCCACTCTGTTCTCTCCTCTTGCCAGGTGTTGCGGATGACTAGCGAACCTCTTGAGGACATTCGGGGCCCCACGCACCAACCGAAGGGTACCACTGACGTGAACACACCTGCTTCATACAGTTCCTGGGCCAGGGATACCGAGTTATAATAATTATCCATAAACAGGTGATATCCCTGGTTACGGAAACGTCCCACAAGGTTGAATACAGTGTCACGCAGCGTGGAGAAGACCCCGGTATACACTGAAAAGTCCACAACGTATCCAGTGTTGGCCTCGGTAATGAGAAAGAATTTCACACCATATTTCTTTGGCTTCTTGGGGTTTATAAACACTTTTATACTAAGACGTCCTTTGTAAGGCATCATCCCCTCATCCAAAGACAGGTTCTTTCCAGGAATCACGAGATTACTACACCGCTCACGGATATAATCCAACACTGTACGCACTAAAATGAGGCGATCACTGTTATTCCGGGGTATGGCCCTTC
Organism: Macrobrachium nipponense; assembly: GCF_015104395.2. Classification (NCBI taxonomy): domain Eukaryota; kingdom Metazoa; phylum Arthropoda; class Malacostraca; order Decapoda; family Palaemonidae; genus Macrobrachium; species Macrobrachium nipponense. Next base: position 28,472,208 of record NC_087212.1, on the reverse strand, counting down.
GGTTGAAGGCGTTGAAGTACCTGTCCATCGCCAGGAAATTATCACGGGACATAACGCCAGGCACATTCGGCATACATAAAAAATAATTTCTCCTCCAATATTGCCTGACGTCGACAGCAGGTGTCAAACCAAAATAAATGTGGAGCCCCAAAAAATGTGCCATGTCAATGAGGTTGCAACCCCGCCAGTAATACGACAAGGTCGTCTTCAGCTCATACCGGCAGTACCGAGCGTAGTCCACCGTCTCGTGTACCAGGTATTCCAGCAATTCCCGCGTCAGGAAAAAGCTGGATGAACCCCAAAACAGTCAGGGGTACTGGTACGGTCATCCCAGGGGTTGCCGTGAAGGGGTGCATGTTAGGAGGGGTGGGTCCTCCGTCCACCCCTCGTCACTCTCCGACGACCGACCTTCACCTTGGCGCGCACGGGTGCAGGCACGATGCACACTACCCCCCCCCCCCCCCCCCCCGTTGGGGGCCCATCACCCCTCACTTAGGCCCTCACTTTCTGTATCGTCCTCTGCGATAAAACTTGAGCCCGTATCCCCACCCTCCCCCTCCTCCTCAGATTCCCCCTCGTATGCACTGAATTCGAGCTCACTTTCGGGATGTGAGCCTCGAACGGACATTGGGGGCAAATATTCATCCTCACTTTCATCGGGACTGATGTCCTCATCACTTGATGACCATCCGCCATCAAAATGAGGACTTGCGACATGTTCCCGATCAAGCTCCGAAAGATATTCGTCTATGTCCCTTGGTTGGAGGCCTCCCAAATGCCTACGAATGCCCCTAAGGACGCCCACATGCTTCCTAGGGGTAACCAAAGGCAAACGATGTGTTCCCGAAACACTTTCAGCCACACGTGGCCGCACAGAACGGCCTTGAGGCGCGGGGTCATGCTGGGTGCTTGGCCCCTCGCCAGCATCCAGGTCCAAAACTCGCCTTACATGATCCCTTCCGACGGGTAAAACGCGCCTTTCACGGTTCACACGTCGTTGAGACATATCTAGGAATGTCCTGTAGCAATACAAATGCTCAAAGTCTCGCACAAGTCCAGAAAAACACGCTTTTCACGAAAGATCGCTCTCGGATGGTGCGCTACTGATGCTGGCTGGAGCGAGAAGAAGGGATATCGCGCATGCGCACCTGGGTCACGCTTCAAAACAAAACAAGGCCTTGATCCGTGAACTCCCAGCATTCCCCAAGGCGCGTGATTCAAAAGTTTTAGGCTGGTAGGCCTATAAGTATTTTTCCGCGAATTTTAAAAAAAACTTTCGTATGTCGACGTAAAATACGTCCAGTCAGCACCCGACAGACAATTTATCTCGACGTAAAATACGTCCAGTCGGCGTTTAAGGGTTAAGGAACCCTTCAGCGTCCCTTCGACCCCTAACTGCACCGCCATTCACTCATTTTACTGCACTTCCGTTCATAATCTCTTGCTTCCTTCTTACTTTCCACCCTCATCTTACAACTGTTTCATACTGCAACTGCGAGGTTTTCCTTCTGATATACACTGAAATCCTTTTACTCTCAATTTCCCTTTCAGGCGCTGATTGATCTCATAGGTACAGTATTGCTCAAACCTCATGCAACATGATTCTTTTTGTATCGTCCAGATTCTCAGACTCAACGTGACGTTGCCAAGTAGTGTAAACTTTTTTTTTCTAATGCCATACATGTCTTAGAAAAGTTTGTGAATTCACAGCTAGCCCCATTTTCCTTATGGTTATATAAATATGACCCCTTTTATGCATTTGTATAATTTGTAAGCTGTGTGATTTGAACTGATTTTTTTTTTATTGTCTTACCTTGCTTAGTTCAAAGTGTGGTTTGATAAGGTTAGCGGTGCCATCAATGAAGGCACACTTAGCATGCTCCTTGGACTGGTCAACATAACTACGTCTGCTGCATTATGACAGTAGACCTAATAAGCTCAACAGTCATAACAACATTTTCAAAGTAGGAATATGAAATAAATCAAGTTTTCTTTGAATGTTGAAGCTTTTGGCTGTGTTTAAGCTCTTTTTATGTTGCAAAATGCTTTATAGCCCTAAAAGAATAATCTAAGCCTTCTGAGATGTAATCTGTTACTAATGAATTTATTTGTAGGGATTAATTGTTCTTTGACGAATGCAATAGGAATAAGAATTACCAGTTTTCTTTGAATGTTGAAGTTTTAAGCTGTGTTCAAGCTGCCTGTATGTTGCAAAATGATTTATAGGCCTAAAAGAATAATCTAAGCCCTCTGAGATGTAATTTGTTACTGTTTTTATTTGTAAAGGATGATGATGATTTTGATTATATGGAGATGGCTAGTAATCGAAATATCATAAGTATCAATATCGAGGCGTATGGAACACTTGTTTGTTAACTGGTTTAAAATATTATTTTCTTAAAAGTCCTTCTCGTTTTTGGTGTATAATTTATTCTTTCATAGGGTAACTTGAAGTGCAAGAATGTGTAGATAACCTCATTTGCTTTCTGGCTAGAAATTGTGAATGTTAAATGTAAAGTAAAGAAATCTAACACCTAGGCCTAGGAACAATTCTTGGTTATTAACAAAAGAATAATTGCATAGGCAACTATTTGGTAGTATGCCATCATTTTTGTATTTAAGAAATATAACAAATAATTATGTAGGAAAATTACCAAATATTCCTGTAACACATAAAAAGTAAACGTGTTCATGATAATTTCGTTGTCGCTACTCATTGTAGACTACACCAGGTGGTTGTTGTGCCGTGCTCACACGTTGATATCGGTGGGCGCATTCTACTTTGTATATATACATATTTACATTTTTTCTGCGTTGAGGTGTAAAAGCAATCAAATCGGACTATTTCGAATTTTACGCTTGCTTTTGAACTATTATTAATGTTATGACAATTTTTTCGTTGTTTTTATTTAACATTTGAACTGAGGTTTGAAGACGACTTCGTTTTGGTCAAATGATTCAGCGATGTGTGAACGAAAATTCTGAAAATGTTTCGTAAGAGTATTTTTCTGAAATTTGTTACACGTGACATTTTCTTACAGTTTTGAAATATATGACAGGTTCCACCCTTATGAAACATATTATGGCCTTATTGTATGCAATAATCGCGTTTTCGCATCGAAATAATAGATAATTATGGAGCATTTACTTTGCCAGTTAGTGAATTTTGAACGAAATCCTATGGAGTCATGTCGCATGAGATTTGAGCATCACTGTACAATTGCTTGGCTTTTTGGCCTAAATTCTATATTCTAATTCCAACACTGCAATTATTTAGTTACCACACGGCGGACTACTCAACTTCCACCTCCCAATCAGCAAGGGCAGTCACCGCGTTCCTTTGGGAACCAGCTGCACCTACTTTTTAGCCTGTTACTTTTTACCCCCTCTATTCCCCTTTCCTTTCTTTCATCTTGCTGTCCAACCACGCTTATAAACCAATTTTCATAAATTAAAGGAAGAATGATTAACTTGTCATATTCATGATTAAACTGGCAAATCCACCGTTGTCTCGTCTTATCTTTATTATTAGGCTAATAAGCTATTCTGCCCATTAAGTAGTAAGTTGAATCACTTCATATATAATTTACTCTCAAAAACGCAAGCATTTGACTCAATCCAAAACAATAAGAATGGTGTTTTCTTATGAACAAATTTATCCATGTCAATAGTTTAGCCATGATTTGGCAGAGCTATATACAGCCAAAAGTCTTAAACCTGGTATACTTGCAGAAGTTCCTGTGTATGCGGTTACACGCGGCCAGACCCCATCTCCCATCCTCAAAGTTACAGAATCACCAACATTATCCCACTTAGAAAATCAAAGCACTTCTCCCAAGGCCTATGACACAAACACAACCCCAGACACAGGTAGGCCACAAAATTATACTATTACTATATATAAATGTGCATGAATGGTTTTACTGTGTGGGTCTGCATTAGGCCACAAATATATACTGGGTTATACCGGAGGTCTTGCATTTATAAAAACCAGAGGCCCAAACATTTAGGCTAAATAAATATACAGCTTCATCTCAGCTTGTTGCACAACTAACAATTCGAATGGAATAATGAGTAAATCTAGGTAATAACTCCGCGTCAGGTATTTCCTTGGAAATTACTCTTTTCTATAGTATTTGGGTCACGTATTCAGATTTTGACGTTATTTTTTGGGGGTCGACTGTAATGAACCTCCAGGGGCTAGTACAGCGAAATACAATTGAGGCCTCAATCCTTAGTGGCCGTCGAATTCGCGGGAGCGTTCCTTGCAGTCCGTGCGGAGTTATTGCCTAGAATTAACGAATAATGTATACTACGCAGGCCTATGAGTGTTAAACCATCGGTAACATTTGATTGCTTACTACTTCAGGTGTAATAACTGCGGGCGATGGTGAATCCTGGATTTGGTTGATCGGATCAGTAGGCGCCGTTCCTGCGTTACCGCTTGTCATCGGCGTTGCTGTTCTTGTCATCGTAATAGCCTCAATAATTCTTGTGTGCTGCTTGAAGAAACGAGACACCAAAGCGAAAAAGGTCAACGACAAGGAACGTAACAGTCGGTCATTGGCCGAAAATACGATGCTTTTGGGTCCGTACGGTTTCGATGAGAGAAATGCCAAAAATTTGGCTGTTCCAGAAGACGAAGTTAATGGCCGTAGTTACCCTGACAGTAATATGTCCAGTTTCAAGGAGAGTTATCAGGTTGCAGATTACCACCACAATGTTGGCTAACTGAATGTAAAGAGCAAGCTTGGTAAACCTACTTTGATTCGTGTGTTTATTTATATTTTTTTTTTTCAGTGATATATATATATATATTATAATATATACCCATATTATATATAATTATATATTATAAATATATCTATATATATATATATATATATATATAAGTTAATATCTATATATATATTATATATATATATATATATATGTATATATATAGATATATATAAATATATATCTTTATATATATATATATACTAATTATGTAATCATATAACATATACATTATACATATACATACATATAATATAATATATATATATATATATTATCATTAAATTAGTATATATATTATATATAATAATATATTATATATATATATATATGTAATAAGCACACACGTACATTTGAAATGTTTAATAGATTTTGGTGCACGAGTGTTTGTTTCGTTACGTAAGACTAGCAGAGGCATAACAATTGGTCCATCTTGTATGATGAAAAATTATCAGGCCATATCTTAGTATGCCTATGTGCAGTGTTCATTTTAATTAACTTATTGGTTCATCTCAGCCTTTATTGATCTGTGCTTTGTAAACAATATGTGCACCATTGTTTTACAAGGCTTACTATGGGTTCTGTGTGCAGGAATTTGACTCCTAATAGACTACTAGTACCGTAGGTGAGTGCTACCCATTTGTTATTTCTATTGATGATTCCAGCATGTTGACTGGGAACCACTTGTTCATTGTAGTTCTTAGTAATCATTTTTGGTCTAGTAGAATGATGATATAGTACCTAGGTAATCTCTGGCAATGAGCGAGTCTTGGTATGTTTACAAAATATGTGGTAGACCTAGGTACCTGTGGGTTTGCTCCGGATAGGGGTCATTCACGTGGCCGAGGGTCATTACCTTGGAATCGAATTTTGGTTGCTTAGCCTATCAAGAATTTGCCGTTAGTTGTTGGCTGTCGACTGTAATTAATCTGTTAATTAACCTCAGAACTGAGGTGTTTTTACCAGGAATACCTATTTTGTAAAAAGTAGTTTCCTTCCCTAGGGGTCCCCCCCCCCCGGCTAAGTAACACGGCCTGCTAAGTTAGGTTATGTTAGGATACGTATAGTCCCATTAATAATATAGGTCTCCTTTGCCAATCCCTTCTTGAATATGGCTCCCTAATGACTTGTGCATGTGCCGATTCATTCCTCAACAACAACATGGCAGTCCATGTGGAGTTACCCTGTAGTTTTACCAAATTTTTGTTTAGGTAACTAGTTATAGCCTAATTAGGGAAGCAAGTATCAAGTGATGATACTAGCCTATGATACTTTGAATAGTAGGCCTAATTTTTGTTAATGAAATGTTCCTGCTTTATTTTCATTGGTGTATCAAGTGATTTTGTTCCACAATTCAATGAAAATTTATTTATGGATTTTGAGGAGAAAATCAGGCAAATTTTTGAACATGAAAAATACACTAGAAAACCCACATTTAACTGGAGTACACTTGAACCTAACCCAGTGAAGGTTATCAGGTCAGAACTTGACTGGATCCCCTCACCCCCCTTCAACCCTAAACACTGCAATTCATGTGTAGCCTACTATTCGCATCCCAATGAATTTATTTATAAAATTTCTTCAGTGCCTTGATTATCTTAGTAATCAGGTAAGAGAAACCGTCTTTAACCCAAAAGGTGCTATTGGGTTGCCATTTAAGGACAACAGCAATATTTATGCATTAGCAACTTCAGTAATGGAACCAATATTTTCTTGCTCATTTTTTAACTTATCACCTAATTTTATACTTAGTTGTATTCGCCTTCTGTCATAGATTAATGATAAAATATTAAATATAAGGTACGTTTGAAAACTGATATTCAAAAAGAATAATTTTTGGAAAGAAAATTTTTTTCAAAAACTTCATTTTAGTTTTGGAATGTTTTATGGTGTATATTCTGAGATCATTTCAATTTTTTTCTTGAGAATATCACTAATTTGATATTCAAGAAATGTCTATAAAATTACAAAATATATACAGCAGTTATTAATTGGTTAAATTGGTGTATGTGTATGTTAACTGATTATGCACACTAACTTTTAAACCAATATTACTATCGTCACTGTCATTATCATTATCTGTCTTGATATCACTATTTGATTGAAATGAATAAGCATCATCATCAAAAGCCATTATCACCAAAATTTACAAAATAAACAGATTTATATAAATTTTTGAACATTATAAGTTTAGGATATGAAAGCCTCCCTGGTCTGGCCCCCGGGGCTGATGGAAGGTTTACAGTTATGCTATTTTTATACGTACCAATGATTAAGAGAAATCTGGCATCTTTTATGTTCAAGAGTGAGCTGAACGGCTGGTGAGACTGTTGACGTCACTCAAACAGAGCTAAGGGGAGCGACTAAATTTATCGTGATGCTATTTAGAAAAAAAGTGTCAACAATGTCTATGCCATCATTGTGCAGCATGTAAAGCATCAATTTTAGTGACACACTGCACCTTGTGGGTTAAAATATACGTGAATACCTATTAAATTGGTGAAAAATCCTAAATTTGATTTGTGTGTACTAATGACTTTAACCCCCATTAATTTTGTATCTGTAATTGAGAAGTAATTTGAAATGTAGTTTTTCTTATATCAATTGATGGTTGTTTTAATATATATTTTATCCATTTTACTGCCCCCCTCCACCCCCATTTATAATGATTATGGCAGACTATGTTGTGAAAACAGGTTTTTGGGTGGGGGGAAAACGAAGATTATTGAAAGGCGGAAGTGAAACTTGGCTCTAACCCTTAATGGACAAATACCCTCACATAAGTAGTAATAACAGGTTTTGGGTGTAGATGAATTCACTCATGATGAGTAACAATACTACGCTCCATCAGTTTGGGAGAATCAGGCGGGTAAGAGAGGCCATTACTTCTATAGCCAATAAATTCACTAAGGGCAACTATTAGATTGGCTAAGATGAGAGTCTGTGTGACTCAGGAGCTTAATTGTGATCTTGACTTCAAGGGAGGATGTACTGCCTCTCTGTCTCACATGACATCTTTTTATAAATTTGCTCTTAAATATACTAAGGGGTTGCAGTTAGTTTTAGTTCTTATATTATACATGTTAGCATGTCAGTTATAAATGTAATTTTGCATCGAAAAGTGCAAAGAACTATTAGAAAAAACGTATACACAGTCGACCCCCGCTATTCAAGGAGTCACGATTTGTGGACTTGCCTTTTCACTGATTTTTCTGTGGACCATATATACCCATTATTTGTGGAAAATTTGCTTATTCGCGGTATTTATCCCCGAAAAATAATCACGAATTACTATATTTTCATGACGAAATGCACTTTTTATGATAAAACTATTGAAAAACTGGTATAAACATTTTTAGAGTTTTTTTTTTTTTTAAACTATCAAAATAGGCAGTTCTAAGCATTTTTAGAGGTCTGGTACCCATCCCCCAAAATATGGGGGTCTACTGTAAATAAAAAAAGTAATTCCATCTTTGTTCTCGGAACATTTACGTAAATATTTGACAACAAATATGCTCAGAATTTGTTACTGATTTTATTTCTTACCTGTTTGGATGTTGTGTGAGCTGTAATTATAATTTTACAAAATAAGATAAATTTATTTATTAGAAAAAACATGTATAACTTGGTAAATGTACATTATCTTGTAAAGGTAAAATTTACAATTATCTTGTAAAAGAAGCCCCACAAAGTGTTGTACATAGTCAGTCATTTTCAACTTCTTGTGGAAGAGAGGGAAATTTATTTTAGAATTTTTTTCTTACACCATGTGCATTTGCATATCTTCCTCTTCTCATTGATGTGTGTTTTTTTTTTAATTGGCCAATCTCAAAGTTTCCCTGGCCTGGGGTGCTGCAATATTGGTTTTTTACCCCATCTCCTAAGGGTTAAGTTTCTCTAACCTACCAATAGCATTTGAATACTATGTAACATTTGCAAGTTTGGTAAATTTTTTATGAAAATGACTGAATTGCTGGAAATACCAGATAGACTCATTATTTCCATTGTATCTGATTGTATTGGCATCATCCTCCTCCAGACCTCTTCTCTCCATATCTACCTTCACTTTATTTCGCCATCTCATTCTCCGTCTCCCTCTCGATCTTCTTCCTCTAACAGGTTCCTTTCAAGCCCTCTTCACTCCCTGCTTGCCATCCATCATCAACATATGCCCATACCACCTCAATCGTGACTCCCTTATTACCTCAGTAATCTTTACTAAGCCTGTCCTTCTTATTTGGTCATTTAACAATCTCTCAAGCAGCTATATTCCCATAATCCACCTCATCATTCTTATCTCTGTTTTCTCAAACTTTACTTCCTCTTTTCTTCTTAGAGCCCATGTTTCGATGCATACATTAACACTGGTCTTATCATTATGCTATAGATCTTGACTTTAGCTTGATTGGCATTTCCTTATCACATACTACTCCAGCTACCTCTCTCCGCTTCCCCCTTGCAGCTTTTATCCTACTGTCAACTTCAGCCTCACATCCTCCCTCTTGGCTTAAAGTAGATCCTAAGTATTTAAACTTATCCACTTGTTTTATAATTGAGCCTCCTCTTTCTTGCATTAATATTCTGCCTCTATCATTCTTACTGCTCACCAAAACCTCTGTTGTATTCACATTCACTTTTAAGCAATCCCTCTCTAAAGACTCCTGCCACTCTCCTACCATTCTGTGTAGGTCTTCCTTATTTTCGGCAGTAATCATCAGATCATCATTGTACAACAATTCCCACAGCTCTTCATTCCTGATCTCTTCACTTAACAAATCCATGACTAGCACAAAAAAAAAATGGGCTTAATGCTGACCCTGGTGTAATTCAACACTAGCTTCAGAGTTTTCTGTTTCCCTAACTGCTGTTATTACTTTTGTGCTCGTTCTTTGATATATCATCCCAACCAGCCTAACAAACTTTTTTGGGACTTTCCTATTCCTCAAACACCAAAACATCACTTCTCTTAGGATTCTGTTCTATGCTTTTCTCTAGGTATATATGTGCACTATAGAGCTCCTGGTTTCCCTCTATCCTTTTTTCCTGTAGCTGTCTTACTATGAAGATGGCATCCACCGTCCCTCCTCCTCACATGAATCCATACGTACTGCTGTTTCCCGATCTTCACAACCTCTTAACCTCTCATCCAGTATACTCTCTAAAACTTTCAATCCATACTCTGATGCTTTAATTCCTCTGTAGTTATCACACTTCATGACATCTCCCTTCTGCTTGTATATATATACACCATTGGACACAACTCCCTGTCCTTTGGCATTCCTTCCTCTTCCTGTATAGGTTTTAATAAATCCTGCATCCATTCCCCCCCCCCCCCCCTCCCCCGTGTACCTATAACTGGTTCGCTTAAGGTAGATTCTTGAGTGAGCCCCTACGCCTGCGAGACGTTCGTTTGGCGGACGCTGATTGGCTGGGAGCTGCCTACCTTCTGGTACCAAGCCAAAATGTCTTGTAAGCATTTGGCTCATCCAAGAATCTACCTTAAGTGAACCAGCTATAGTTATTTGATCATTTCAATCTGGAACTCTGATGGACCTGGTGGTGTACTGTTCTTCATTTTACTTAATGCTCTCTTCCCTTCTGTATTCTGTATCTCCACAACTGGTCCTATCCCTCACTTTCAGTATTTAAAAGTTGTTGAAAATACTCTCTCCATCTCTTCTTAATGTCTTCATCCCAATAAATATATTTCCATCTCTATCCTTGATGACACCCAATTTAGTTAAATATTGTCTCTGCCTTCTCCTCAAGTTTGAAATCTTATAGAGATCCTTTTCTCCTTCTCTTGTTCCTAGCCTTTCGTTCAACTACTCTGCCGCCCTTCTTTAATCTTCTCTGTACCGTTCCTCTGCACCTTATGTATGACTTACTTTCCAGTCCTTAAGTGCTTTTGATTTTCTTTCAATTGATTCTTGGACCTCTCCATTCCACCACCACTTTTCTCCTCTCAACACTCCATATCCACTGGTTCTTCCCACCAGTTCCTCTGCTCCACCCACACATATTTCTCTCATGCCTGCCCAGATATTTTCCACTCTGCTACCTGTCCAAAGTATATGTTCCCACTTTCCAGCCATCTCTCTCTCTCTCTGACAGTCCTCCTAAATTGCTCCCCCCTTTCTCCTTTAAGGTCCCAAATTTTAATTCTAGATCTCTTCTTTCTCTTTTTGTATTTCTTACCGCTCATTTTAAAATTCATCACCAAAAACTCATATTGTTTAACACATGCTTCTCCCAAGATCACTTTGCAGTTCATCACATTGCTTTCGTTGGCTCCTCCAACCAGGATGTAATCTTTTTGGCTTTGCACTCCTCCACTTTCATTAGTTATCAAGTACTTATTCAGTTTCTGAAACCATGTTTTCATACATAGCAATTCAAAACTCTGAGCCACTTCCAATATACAATCCCTATCATCATTTCTAATTCCAAACCCATGGCCTCCGTGTGCCTCCTCATAACCATCTCTTCTCTTTTCCACTGTGCCATTCATATCAGCTCCTATTATAAGTTTCTCCTCCTCTCTCACTTCTCTAATAACAGTCTCATCTCTTGTCTAAATAATTCTTTCTCTTGCTCTTGGCACCCCATGTAAGGAGCATATGTTGATATTATAATTACATACTACTTTGTCCCCTATTATTATTGAAATCTGAAAAGCCTATCATTTACTCTCTGTACTTTTACCGCTTTTTCCTTCCAGTTGTTACTTACTATAATTCTAACTCCATTTCTTCTCTCTGTAATAGAGCTGATACCCATTTCCTATCTCCATCATTCCACTCCTTTTCCCCCTAGACTCCTGCGCACACAAAAAATCTATACTCCTCCTCACCATCACATGTACTATCCCCCTCAGTCTTCTTGCACATACCTGCTCTTATCATTAACTTCTTTGGCCGCAGTTGTGACCCCTGTGGTACCCCTTGCCCATTTATCACACAAGTAGTGGGATTCTGACACGCGTCGCTTATAGGGGACACCCTAGCCACACTCATATTCCTTAAAACATTAGGCATGGTTTATTGTTTGCCAAAGGGGTTTTTACAAACCCATGCCCTTGCTGTCATCAACCACAGTTATTGGTGGTGGGCCTCCTCTTTGACTAAAAAGTTCACCTGCAAGGCAGCAGTTTCCACAGTTATTGGCAGTGAACCTAGCCTTTTACTAAAAAAGTAAGACTACAAGTCAGCAGCTGTCCTTTTAGTCGCCTTTTACGATTTGCAGGACCTACGGTGGTATGTAGCATTATTACACCCCTAACACAGGGGACTATATCCCTATTCTGTCCCAAACTGACATTAATTAGATTAAATTGTATGGAATTTGCATAATTTGCAAGCATCATTCAGAATGCATTTGTTAGTATATATTAATCTGAACCATAGTGTATATTTTTTAGAGTTTGCCGACCAAAAGTCAATCACTTTAGTAGAACAGTAGATGTCATCAAAACTGCCCCAGTGCTACCCTAAATTTTACGGATAAGGATGAACATATTATTTTTGTGCAGAATACTGTATATTATCTTTTGATTAAATTTGTTTTGGTTTTTAGGATAAAGAGAACACTGATCCATGTATATACGTATATGTATTTCAGTTGTAACTTGATTACTATACTATATATACTGTAATGTTAAAGACATGAATCTCGTTTTATGCTTTTGAATGAAATATATGTAGTATGTATTTAGGTTAATAAGAGTGTAGGTCAGAATTTTGCCTTTTTCTATCCTAAAAACCCTGTTGCCTAACAAAGAAATACATAGTGACATCACTAGCAGGATGTGGGGAGGTGTTTCTGGACTACACCATCTAGCACCATCAGAGAGCGTGGCACTAAAAGGTGTAGCTTTTAACTGAAGTTTATTATTTTCAATAAAAGTATCCCTGTAGGTAGCTATACACTGCATGCTTCAAATGTATTTGTATTAATATACATATAAAGTCCAAACTCTGTGCTCTGATTGGAGCTATTTTTATTACCTTATTACATTCATAGTTTGAATCATTTAATTTTGTCTGCATGCAACAAGCAGAGATAGGCATCAGAAAACCAAAATTTGTGCATGGTACTGTTATACATTACATACTTGTACTATAAGATTACTGTAAAATTGATATATCAGAACATACTTTATTGTAAATTGAATATTTGGTCAGCTTTAAAGTTTATATGAATATACTGTGCTTTAGAAATGCAGCCTTTTTTTTTTTTTTAGTAAATGGTGGTTTAAATCTGGCAAACAACATTAGAACATTTTTACCAGAAACATTATTTGAAATACCAGGAATTGAACAGAAGTGAAAAATGATTTCTATAGCTCTTAAAAGATGTAGTGAGGATTTTCTTTTAACTTTGCTAATGATTCTATATACATATGGCACTTAACATTGCTAATGATTCTGTATATGTCACAGATAGAGGTATGTAGCATGGGTAGGGTACTGGTACCAACTCTAGTGATGCCACTACAAAACTAATATACACACACCAAATTCACACTCTGTGTTCGTGGTTTTATGACATAAAGATAATTTTAAATCATTCATGAATAGTTGTGCTGTGATATTAATAAGGTCGTTCACTTTTCACGTCCATTCAATTGTTTTAGTAGATTACTTGAATTGAAACAGTAATGATAATTTTCTTATTTAGTAAAGTTATTTAACAGAAACTCAATACAGTATGTGATTTTTCTTCAGTACAATATCAAATTGAAATGATCAAATTACTAGGTACAGAGGGGGAAAATTGGATGCGGGATTTATTAAATGCTACATGGAAAGAGGAAGAAATGCCAAGGGACAGGGAGGCATGTTGAATGGTATATAAATATATATACATATACAAGCAGAAGGGAGATGTCATGAAGTGTGGTAACTACAGGTGAATTAAACTAACAGAGCATGGATTGAAAGTTTTAGAGAGGATAATGGATGAGAGGTTACGAGAGACTGTAAAAGATTCGCAAACAACAGTATGGATTCATGAGAGGAAGGGGGATAGTGGATGCCATCTCCATAGTAAAACAGCAACAGGAAAAAGAGGCTAACAGGGAAACCAGGAGCTTGTGCATTTATAGACCTGGAGAAAGCATACGATAGGATTCCAAGAGAAGTGATGTTTTGGTTTTTGAGGAAGAGGAAAGTCCCAAAAATGTTGGTTAGGCTGGTTGAGATGATATATCAAAGAAAGAGCAGAAAAGTAATAATGACAGTTGGGGAAACAGAAAACTAATAAGATTATAGAGGTAATAAGAGTGATTGAGGTGGCATGTGTTGAGGATGGATAACGAGGAGGGAGTGAAGAGGGCTACGAAGGAACCTGTTAGAGGAAGAAGATTGAGAGAGGGAGAATTAGATGGTGAGATAAAGTGAAGGAAGATATGGAGAGAAGAGGTTTGGTGGAGGATGATGCCTTTGATAGAAAGCAGTGGAGAGGGCACATCAGGCAACTGACCCCTTAATGTAGGGATAACAGTGGGAAAGAAGAATTGTGCCATGTGAGCTGAATGGGCTTGCATTACCATAACCTGTGTCACTGACTTTTCTTGATTATTTAATTTACGTCTGCGTTTTAGTGCTGTCATGGGAAGAATGCAAGATAAGTCTTTTGGATATGTGCCGATGGGTGAAAATTTGTTGCCAATCTGGGCATTCACTTTGATAGCCCTGATAGTTCCAAGTTGGTCTTCTTGATGTATGCTGTATTTTGTGTAATCGTGTTGGTTTCTCTTTTGTTGATAAGTTCTGTACTATGTCCAGAAAAATAAGGATGCTGATAATGCAGCCAGAGCTGTAGTTATCAAGACTAATTCAAGTACACGTTGTTCATGTCATTCATTTCTCTCTCAATACCATTCATTAGTAAATGGGAAGTATTGTGGAATAATGAATATGACAATAAAAATTAATTATATTTAAACTATTGGACTGGGGTGATAATTCCAACATGAATGTTGCATTGAAGTATTATTTCAGTTTTCAAATGGTCATAATTGTGTCTTCTGTCAGCACCGAGAGATCTGTCTCTTGTGTCAGCGGTTCTGAGAGAAATTCCCCCTTGGCAGAACCTTCTCTACCAACCTCATGTAGAGAGGTACCACCAGGCAGAAGAGTCCTTGTCTCTTCATGGCTAGACTGTCCAGTATCTCTTGTGAGTGAGAGGCTTTTCTCAGAGCAGCGACTCAAGATGTCCGGCTACCTCAGGAGATCTTTGTCAGCCATGTACCAGGGCAAGTGAGCTGTCTACTGTGATTGGAACTTATATTCAGCAGATAGTAGACAATCTGATCCTCCTCAGAACTGAGAATCATCTTTCTGTCTGGCTATCAAAGGCTACACAGCTGCCTTGGGATTAGTTCTGCGTCTGAAAGGTGTGGACATCACTTCATGCTGGGAAATCTATGTTGTTCAGGAGCTTTGAACAGTCTTGTTCACGTAGAGAATTCAAACCTCCTGCGTGGGACCTTACTCTAGTTCTGAGTAGTCTCACTCGGATTCTATTCACTGCGTTGATTGTCAGACAGGGAACTGGCTCTGAAAACTTTTCCTCCTGGCCTTGGCATCCTCAAAGAAAGTTGGAGAGCTTCATGACCTAGATTATGATGTAAAGCACACCAGGGGTTGGGGGTCTGTAGCCTTTGAATTTGTCCCGGAATTCGTAGCCAAGAATTCAAAATCCCTTGCTTCATGATAACAGATTTGCCTTTTTTTTTTTTTTTTTTTTTTTTTTTCCCGTGCTTTCCCTGAAGGAATTTGTTGACAACAAGCCTCATAAGTTAATACTTCGTCCAATCAGAGCGCTGCATTGCTACCTAAAAAGGACTCGCCACCTAAGACCTAGGTGTTGTAGACTTTTTGTTAGCACAGGCTTTTAGGGATTAGGCAAGCCTACTCCTCACCTTAAGTAGTTACCGATATTGTGCATGCAAGAGCACAAGACATCAGGCGTGGTCAGTGACCAGTCATTACCACTTCTATGCTTTAGATGCCACAGATTCCTGTCTTACACAATCTTTGTTTTTAACTTTTCCAGCTGGTGCCAGAAGATTTATCCTATTGTTAAGACCTCGGGTTTGGTATCTATGAAAAATAAAAACGGATTAAAAATTTGTCATAGTGCAATTGTGAGGTTTTTTCCTATTACACCTTACAACCTTCTTTACTCTTAATTTCCATTTCAGTGCTGAATAACCTTTTAACTCCCAGCGCTTGGCCTTTGGACTAAATTTTATATTCCAACTCCATTAACTTCTACTTTTTATAAAGTATTGGAAAGAAATCTTTGAAAAAATTTTCATGATCTTTTAACATTTTCAGTTAATATAGTTACTAAATTTTCAAGGCATTCCAGTATATTAAAATCTAATAATAGTTCTGCCATCAAGAACCAGCTGGATGAGAGTTAAGAAGCTCATTCAGTGGTCTGGTTAAACTATTTGTTTATTAAATACTAATCAGACCACAGAGTCAAAATGTTTAACCCTCATGGGTCTGGCCCCAAGGGTTTACCTTTAATAATGATGAATAGTGATATTTATGTTAACTACACTCTGCTCCTAAACCTCATTCTTTCAAATGAGGTTTCAAATTCAACCCACATTAAATTTAAATCTTGAGTAATCTAAAAATTTTTATATTTGTGTAAAAAAAAGTTTATTCATAAATTTAGAGGTTGCAATGTTGGTTTGGCTAAACTAATACAGTAATCAATCAACCAAGGCAAGGTAGTATTCCAGGGAATTGAGTGTAATTTAAATTGAAATGTGAATTACAGAGTCCAATATTCAAATGGGAAAAAACGAAGCTCTTAATGCTTAGCCTGGTTCTTAAAATATTGCACGAGGTGTAGTATATAAGGGAAAAATTAATTCCATGGAAAATTACAAAACAGATATCCTTTATTGATATATTTGGTAGTTTTGTTCTGACATCACATTGATCCAAGTAGAACATACATGGTATAAGAATTGGAAGAAACCCCAAATATTTGTAGAGAGTCTGATGGGAGCATCCTTAGTGTTTTCAAAGCTCTCAACCATTTTGTTCTTAACATCTGGAAGTATAAATTACTTAGTGCATTATATTTACATATGCCACAATCTACCAGTACATTCAATGTTCACCTAAAACGAGACTAAAATTCTACTCCACTTTGTCAATAGAAACATTAAAAAAAATTTCTTCACTAAGATATATAAGATTATCACCAGATCATGTGCAAGACGAATTCCATGTTGTGCAAAAACCTATCTACACCTTACATACATAATGGAAAAATAATAATTCAGTATTTTGAAATTCTTGTGCCATCTAAGGCAAGTTGGAAATAAAACTCTCCAGCAGTCTTAGGTCACGTTCCAAACAACTCGGTCGAGTAACACTATAAAAATGAAGCATAGCTGATGTCCAAATAACAAAAGCAGACATTTTTGAGAACCAGTAGCTCAGAAATTTGGAAGTTATTAAATTACCAGTGTGAATTAATACCACCATGTCTCTGGGTTGACCGTTTGTTATTTGTGCATTGAAATTTGGTTACCAGATAAAATCTTATCACACATCTTGTGGTGATTAAGTTGAACACTGGCACCACAGGTGTAACAAATTCATGTGATTACAAAATGTTTTTAATTTCTGCACCCAAAGTACTGAAGGTATTGCAGAACAGCGCATTTTTAAGAAATTTAATGGTTTAATAAATTATAATATGAAAATACATTGTCAAATTTGAATCTCAAAACAAGAAAGCCAATTTCTACTGGTTGTGGATAAAGATTGACATCAGTTACCACTAATGAAAAAGATTAGAACACTGACCTAAGTTATGTGCATTTTTCTTCATTGTACGTATCTCTTATAGAAAACTATAAAAAAAAAAAAAAATACATTGGAAAAGACAATACTAATTGAAAGGTTATATATGTTACAAATAAGGAATTGCCTAACAAAGTAAGCCACTTTGAGTCCCCTACCCCCAAAAATATTGTATATTTTGCATAATTTCAGATCTTCTGCAGTTTCTAGTACTGTATATATTGTGGATATTCATTCGTGATTACAGATGGGAGTTTTATACACAAGCACCCCCGGACTCAAAACAACCTACCCTTTCATATTTATCCTGTAAGGGCTATGGGATCATAAATCTTATCCACAAGAATGCAGCTCTAATAATTATTTTTATCCGAGTGCAACACAACTAACATTTCTTTGTTTTATTAGATAGTACAACAATATCTGCTCGATTATATATACTATGTATATTTATATATATTATACAATCTATAATTATCTTTCTATAGTTTTCTTCACTTTCATAAAGTCCTATTTCTACAACATTGGTCAACAATAAAATTAAATGAATTACAAATTGTACATGTCACTGCCTGCTATCAATACATTTGATGCAAATTTTGAGAAAATAACCACATATGGGTTCTAAATCCATTTCAAACGTAAGTACCATGATCCAATCTGAGATGTATAAAAAATTAAAAACATGAGTATATAATCTTAGTACCCATTAACCTCTTCATAAATTTTCAGAAGCTCTGCCGTTTTCATCCGATGTAAAAATCACACACAATTTTCAAACAAATATCATACTGAAGCATTCTGCTTGTTGATCACATACTAATCTGCTGTAGTATTTTTTAAGAAATCACATTTTATGATCTGGTTCAATAAAAACCTGTAACCTTACCTACAAAAACCACCGCCCTTTACAAATATATATCAATTCTATCAATCTACACAACTGTGCAACATGAGGTTCTGGAGCTCCATTTGTACTTTGAAGTTTGAGATTGCCAATATCTATATCAGCCTTTTCTTAAGGTCATGTTAACATGTGAGGAAGCTCTACATCTAGATTATAACAACTTAAGATCTTTTTAAAGTTTTCTGGACACAAAAATTCCCATACCCTTAGAAAAATAATTAGGTTATCTACGTATAATTTCAATATGCTTAGACAACAAACAAGTCACAGGGCTGAAAAAAGTATATCTAATGCAGTATTAAATGTAGCATGATGTGATGCAAATGGGTAAAAAAAAAATTATCTGCATTACCCCAAAAGACATTAGAATGTGTAAGTATAATCAAAATATGTAAATATCCGTGAAAAGTTTTCATTAGTGAACGTTCAGTACAGCATTTCTAATAACTTGACAGAAAACAGGTTTAAGGGAGTATAGCTTAAAAAAAAATGACCAATGGCACGGAGCTCAACTGCCAAGTAACTCAAATATACAATCAAAGGATTGTAAGTTGATAATGAATATCTATCCACGTTCTTATGCAAAGGATTCGTCAGTTTATATTGCTAGAACTCTTGTTCCATATCTTAGAATGGCAACCACAGTTCTATCATTTCTTCCAAGCCCAATAAAAAAGAAAAAAATTTCTTCATTTCAAGCATATAACCATCACCAATCAATGGACAACGTAAAACGTTTCCACTTGCAATTCTCCTCTCAATTGAGTAAATAGGAGATTATACGCAGAAGCAAACTTAAATGTACATAAAATGAGAAAACTGTGTAACACCTGATTACAAATCTTTAAGTACACTGTACAACTTGATAGCTTACAAAGAATAAAATAAGAACTTTCTTGCACTGTAAAGCAGTTGCAGTTCACATAATTCTAATATATGTAATTTGGGTCCTACATGCAGAGCATCTTGCAGAAACCTTAAAAAACTTATGCCTTTCAGCCTTCTAGACTGAGGCAAGTGTGCTTCTTAAAACTCTAAAGCAATTAATAGCACTGTCCTGCTGAAAAATTTTCTATTAGGAACAATATTCAAAACTAAATCTTCGGTTCCACAGAGCTACACATTATATTTATAATTAACTTTCCTTGTGACTAAACCTAATCTAACAGCCTCTGGAAGAACCAAAACCAAATTCCCTTAAAAAGAATAGTAACCAAACATTCATTCTTTGATATGTTTCATTAAAGTAAGGGAGGTGCAGACATTCAACAGCCTGCCAAGGACATGCATTAACAAATTTCCAGGGGTGATGAATTCATTACAGTACTCCAAGGAAAGAAAAGCCTAAGACCAGACAGTGTGTGTTTACTGGATTTCTAGTGCACAAGTATAAGCCTGAATAAACCAAAGCACTGACAGTGAAATGGGGTGATGCAAGGCACGGGATAAGGCTTAGAGGTTACGTGACGGAGGGATCGCCTCAGTGGTCTCTCATGGATGATAAGGTTTGAGCTGAAGGAAGGACATCTGGGTCTGCTTTACTGGATTTGGATTTCACAATCATTCAAATAAAAAAAAAACAAATAATATTCACTCTAGAAACTAGTATTTACCTCTTATGCTTGACTGCTTGGAATGATTAGCACAAAATTATTAAGTTAATGTTCAACAAAACTGTATATATATTGATAAATTCATTGGCACCTTCCAAAAACAGATTTCATCATCTACCTGAGTTATTTGCACTGGGTAACATCAGTGTTCCTGTCTGTTATCAGTAAAAAATAAAAATTTTATGAAGAATTACCAAAATTCTTATCACAAACCATTCTTTCAATAAACACTGTACCCTGATGATGAATATCAGACTGACAAAATTACTGGAGGTATAAAAAAAAAAAAAAAAAATCTTGGGGTAAATTACTTTTTATCAAATCAGACATAAATACATCTGATAGTAAGAATATTAAAAAATTAAGTGCAGAAAAACAAGAGGTTTAACTATAACAAGGAGAAAATATATATGTACAGTACATTATATATATATAAATATATATAGGTAAAATAATCATGATGGTCTTCTGAACTCAAGGCTTCAATACCTACAATTAAGTTTCATTACCTCCATTATGTAATAATGTAATCATAATTTATAAAATAAAATATATAAAAATCTATTGGAATTAACTACAGTACATATGATTATGTTTACAGGCTTCCACACATCCATACATACAATATTTGTACAGTATAAAAAAAAAAAAAAATAAAAAATGAGAGATAACACTGCCATCCTTAACAACTAAATGACACTAACTCATATAAGAAAGAGCAAAAGGGGGGGGAAAGAAGCACCCAAGCTTACTCTAGGGCCTAATTCAACTACCGCCCCGGGAAGAACAGAGGTAACGCAAAATGTCTGTCACACGAGCATACCACAGACTCTTAGAAAGACTCAAGGTAGGGTACTGGTGAAGGTGGCAGGTTATGAAAATACTTTGCCTAACCACATTAAACTACACACAAGAATCCAACTTTTCTTCATATCCTGGTTTGCCTAAGCTGTTATATAATAAAAGTTACAGGACACCAATTTAAGAAAAGTCATTCTACCTTACCTGTGCTAAGAGTAATAACTCAAAACCAAGTAGTACGGTATACTGTCTATATAACAAGTGAACAAATGGTATAAAAGTGTTTCTAATTAAAAATTTTATAGGCCAGCTAAGCCCTAAACTACCATTACAAGTGTCATGAACTCTTGAGAAAGAGGCTATTAATATTGGTCAAATACCAAAAACTATTTGAACAAATAGATAATTTTCAATACATAAAACTTCCATAAATCCATAAAAACTTTACTAATGTCAAATGTAGATCTAGATTTAAAAAGAGGCCTATATTAAGTTTTCTACTTAAATGCAACAGTAAATGCATATGGAAGTGTTTTGCAAGAACACCTGTCACTAAGGTCACCAGCTCAAGGGCTGAAACAGAAGACATTCAAAAGAAAGAAACTGTGGTAGTTGGGAAGTGTGGATATAACACCTGAATACAAGGAGCACCATGGACAGGACAAGTCGCACATAAATCTATATGGCAAGAGTTACGTTCCCAATCTCTTCGCAATTTTTGTACTGAACGAGAAATCCCAGCTGAGTGTCTCTCCTATCCAGGATGAACTAGACAAGATTCCTCTCCAGTACCTCGGGGGAAGAACTTAATTCATCTCCTTGTCTACATTTTACCAAACCTGAAAAGTAGAATGATTCATCCTCAGTATTTTGCCATGACAGGTCCATCTTCATAAAAAAGATTAATACAACAATACTGTTATTTGTATATTCTGCCATGAGTTAACTGTCAAGAGCAAAACATAAGGCAATATACTAAATTCAATAGTAACTGGTTGGTGGTTACTGTGTCACTTCTACCAACATCCTTGGTATAACAATAATAATAATAATAATTAATAATAATAATAATAATAATGGACATCTTAAAAAAACAGTGTATATTTGGAAAAATTTCCTATAACAAAGGTAGCTTATATAAATTGGTAACACTTAGTTCAGTGCACTATCTTACTACTGTATAATGTAAAACTGGTAACAGTACAGTAACTAGATACCTCTTAACTGCAATTTGATAGATTAGTGGCTGGTGATGTTCAAATTTTTAGAATGCATAAAAGCAGTGTTGTTTTTGCTTTTGGACTAGTCCTAAAGACCTTACCAAATGACATGCATTCTAAGTGGTCATTTATTAATGGAAAAAGATTCTGGAATGATGCTGCTAGATACCAAGGCTCCACAAATGAGGACTTCATGCAGACTTAATACTACGTATAAAAGATTATTGTACAAAAATTATTGTTCTTCATGGCATTGAGCCTGAAAAATTTCTCTTAATACTCAAGATACATAAGATACTTGCAATATTGATACTCACTACATCGAACCTAACATGGCATAAAATGGGAAGATTTGGGGGGTCTTGGCAGTCTCACTTTGTCTCCCCATTTCAGTAATTTCTATTGTCTAAGAGTTAAGAATTCTAGCTCAGAGGTGTTAGGTAAAACTTGCCTTATATTTAACACTAGCTATTACATTAGATGTACACACATTTTACAAGCAGAATATTTCATTTAAAATGTTCTCATTGGTTCATCCTATAAGACAACTTGGCAACCATACCACTTGTCATTCCTCAAACAAAATACCCCTAGAACTGTTCAAGATTGGTATTATAACAATAATTTGAAGCTGGCATAAATCACCTCACCATCAGTCCCACACTATTACACAATCTCTTGCTTGGCCTGTTTGCCAAGAATTAATATATCACAACCTCAGCTCCACAAATCATCTCTATTCTTTTATGTACTTAGCACAGTTATTATTATTATTTTTTTTTTTTTTTTTGTGTTTAAAGATAAAAAGAAAACCAGTCTCCCCAAAAAGTTAGCTTGCTCAACTCCATTCTGTATTTGCATAAAAATGAAATTTTATTAATAGCAGGTTGAAAAACTTCATCTCCTTTTTGTATGACATTCAGTGATCATGTCGTTTCTTGTACGGCTTTCAATGTGGGCTGTTTCTTAGGTTAATTCCTGGGAACCAGCCCGAGAAGAGCCTTTGTTAGGCTCAAAGGTCTGGTTAAACAAATCTATCCTATAAATGTGGACCCCAACTTTTTCATGCCTCACTTTATTGCAAAATTGTAGAAAATATCTTTCACTTTTACATGTGAACTTTGATCAATTCGGGAATTTTTCTAAAATTCTCTAAAATCATCTCATTAATTATTGTATTTTTTCATATTGACTAATTACTATAGTTTTTCATATTGTGTTTGTGACCAAATATAGAATTTTATAATGATTTACAGTGTACCTACAGTATAGTATTTCCATGTAATATAAGATTATCTTTAGATATGATGAGGTAAATAATTGTGGCATATTTTCATGAATTTATCTATCTGTATAATACAAAACAATTGCTAAATTACAAAACCATCTGTGTAATATAGGCTAGCTTTTGGTTTTGTAAAGATTATCTTATTATAAATTTAGTTTTAATTATTGTAGCCTTAGAAATGCAAATTAAACATAATAAAGCCAATTCTATACGTATCATGATTTTCCTACACGTCACCAGCTCCCCCGAACCATCTCTCACCGTTTTGTCCACGCAGGACAAAACGTTGAGCCCAGTCTGACGGAACTCTTCTTCCGGGAACTGACACTCTTCAATCTTCCTGGCCAGAGCAGCGATGGTCCATTCAAGAAAACTATAAATCTCTATCACCTTAAATACATTGCGTATCAGGTGATCGAAATCAGGCGAAGAGAATTTGACCTTCGCGGCCGAAAAAGACGCTCTCCTGTTCGCATCTACTGGTGAAGTCCCCTTGAGAGGAGGCAGATACTTCCAAGGAAGGAATTTCTCCCATCGCATAGAACTTGTACGCCTTATTTTGCAACTTTGAAGGGGGGTAGGCGAAAGAGGCTTTGGCAAAATCCCGTTTCTTTGCCAGCCATTCATCTGCTTCCTTGAAAGCTCTCTTTGCCGACTGAGACAGGACCAGCTTCGGCAATCCTGTAGACGCCACTTTTCTGTCCTTTACAAACATCAACGGAGGGGACGAAGGAGACGCTAGCTCGAAACAATCTGGGTATGTTACCAGAAGGTACCTCAACAGACTGGAATAAGTGGACGAAGATTTCAACTCCTCTGTATCTTCATTCTCCGAAAGAACTGACGAAGCCCCATCTTCCTCTACTTGAGGGGTTGTTGCTTTCTTCAGAAAACCCAATAATTCCTGAAGTTGTTGCTTGAAGGGACCCAACTGAACATCATCTCCTTGCGAACAAGTCTTCTCTATTTCCTTAGTCGACGTCAAAGTCGAACGGCTCTTCTTTAAAGACAAACAGATAGTAGGCAAAGAGCTATGAGCCATAAGAGGCGAGCGAGTCGAAACTCCTTTTGACACAACGTGAGGGAAGTCGATAGCGAGAAAATGCGCCTGTTTCTCAGTGTGCAAGCTCCCATCCCCAGACGGCGAAACGTTCTCTGGCGACTGGTAAGGCTCCTGAAAATCTAGAGCAGGTGCAAAACTGCAGGATGGCCGGGGACTCCACTGTTCTCTCGACTTCTTCACAGGCAGAGGCGTACCATCAGCAAAAACAGCACATCTTTGCAACAGGTGTGACACTGATCCACTACTAACTTGTCGCGTTTTATCTGGCGATGGCACATCCAAATCAGACGACAACTGTGCATCACTCACTTCAATGCCTTTCCAGTGGCGTTTTAGTTGATGACCGCGAGTCGACAGGGTTCGACTGAGTCCACAACTCCCCGTAGGCAAACCCCCTCAAGTCTCCCTTCGACCACTGGCATGTCTTCTCCCGGGTGTGGGAGAGCGGGACAGTGACCTTCGTCTAGAACTGGGGGGACGGATAGCCGCCTCCTCGGACACAGCACTGACACGTTGCACAACACTGCACTTATCACTCGCACTTTTCTCCACGAAAGCGTGGAAGGACAAACCTAAATCCATGACATTTAGCTAAAATATACATTTAGCTAAAATATCAAACTTTTTGTCCATTTTAGACTAATATGGCAATGGTGTTAGGATCGGAAGCTAGGGCTACCTGGACAGG
The DNA here is from genome assembly GCF_015104395.2 of Macrobrachium nipponense. Lineage (NCBI taxonomy): Eukaryota > Metazoa > Arthropoda > Malacostraca > Decapoda > Palaemonidae > Macrobrachium > Macrobrachium nipponense. The sequence goes on along the minus strand of NC_087212.1, from coordinate 28,447,007 downwards.
AGTCATAGGTAAAGTAGGAGGGTTATCAATTGGAGAGATATTCAATAAAAGAAGAAAAAACAGACTTCTTTGTCTCTAAAGGCAAAGGAATTGATTCAATACTAGGCTTATTACCTGCTCTAATGGCTGCCTGCTTCTTTCTATCCTTCTCCATTTTATCTAAATGAGCTGAAAAAATCTTCCACCCTTGCTCATCTAAATCTTGACATTCGGTACATGTTAAGTCCCTAGTGCGAAGCTGCCCCCTACATTTAACACACCTTGTGTGTGGATCGTAACACACCTTAGGCATTCTAGTTTTGCAGCTATTGCTGCAAAACCTAACAGATGATGAACTAGAGTCCGACATGATAAGCCAATTCCTAGATGACTGGAATCTAACAAAACAGCTAATCAGCAAAAAACAACCAAGAAAGTGTACATCACCAAACGAACTAAATCCAAAATGGCGACGATAGTTGACTGCAAACAAAAAACCAACAGGTGTTACCCCATGAGTAGCAGAAAACGAATTGACGGTAGTTAGCTCAGCAGTATCGGGTATTCCCGAAAGTGGGCGGGACCTGTATCACCTACATGAACGATAACAGCGCTGTCGGTGCCAGGAAATTTGAATTTTCGACTGCCAGGTAAGAAAGCTTACAGCTATGTAATTGTTTGGTAAGTCACTTATGTGAAAATGTGAATTATATATAACAGTTGTAGGTTGGTATGTAATGTAAGAGGACTTTGAAATGATAATGGGGTGTTTTGGGGTGATAATTTGTTATATTTTTGATTGAGCGGTTACGTTGGGCGATGAACTCTTAAAGCGGGCTGTTATAAACATTTTGGGGGCGTACTATACAGTGGACCCCCTGTATTTGCGGGTGATGTGTACCCTGTGAATGGCTAGGTGATGTGTACCCCGTGAATAGCTAGGATCCACGAATACTTTAAGAGCCTCTACAAAAATGCTTAAAACTGCCTATTTTGCTAGTTCAAACTCAAGAAAAACCCTCTAAAACTGCTTATACCTTTTTTTTTTTTAACAGTTTTATCACAAAAAGTGCATTTAATCAGGAAACTGATATAAAAATTTAGTAGTATGTGGATACTTCTCATAGAAAAATACTGTGAATACATGACTTCTCCGCGAATAATGGGTATATAAAGTCCATAGAGAAATCCGCGAATACGTGAGTCCGCGAATAGTGGGGGTTGACTGTATACTATTAAGTGTAACAATTGTAGGAGGGTAATGTAAGATGACTTTGGGTATTTTGGGATGATGGTTTTTTGGTGCATTTATGAGAAATTGAATTATTTTACAATGATAATTTAATTTATATTTCTGTTTGAACTATTATTAAATTAGGCAGTGAACTAGTCTGTTAAAATAGGCGGTTATACATACTTATAAGCATTTTAGTTTAACGGGTACAGAGTATTTGGCCATTATAGACATTATCAGAGGGGATTTTGCATTTTCGTGAATTTTACATTTCAATGGTTGGGTTCTGGAACCTATCCCTGTGAAAAAGTGGTGGAGCACTGTATTGCCTTCCAACAGTTATAATTTCAACTAACAATTACGTAATACTATGCAGTAAGTAACTTACTTATGTTCTTTGGACTGGTACAACAGTCATCATGTGGTTGTGCGGAAGAGCCTCTTCATACCCTCCTTTGCTTTTCATTTGACTTTGTAACTGCTCTAACTGACTGTTGCCCATCTGAACATCACCCGAGCCAATGTGTCCTGTGTGAACAAAATTTGTTGGTTCTCCTATCATTGTGCGATCTATGCGTCGACGACGGCGCTGCAAAAAGGGTTAAAGATAACATTAACATGACTGACAGAAAAAAAACGAAAAAAGTAATAGTATTCAACTCTTCCAGTGCTTATACTTATCATCTATGGGTGTTTGCCATTTCCTGATATGGAAACTTCATTATAAGCCCGAGATAAAATACAGAGGTTTTAAAAGAGAATTCTGATGCTACTAGAGTTTGTAAACTGCATTTTTACTATGTAAACAATAACAATCTCATAACTAAATAAAATGCATTTGACAAACTGTCAACACCCACCTGTGGAGGCTGTTGAGTGATGCAACAGGCAAACCACTGTCCCCACACATCACCTGCCATTGTGGATGAATATATGGGCATCTGGACTTCCAAAATAAAATTAGTACCAACACTCACAAAGGAAGGAAGGAAGAAGAGGATGCCAGCTGCTGAAACCCCTCTGCTGGCTTTTCAATTGTCTTTCATTATCTGGAAAAATAAAATAAGATAAAGTTGTAACTATGTAAAAATGATAAAACACAGTTAAAACTTAAGATATGATCTGACTTACAGCTTACTTGGAACACGTGCAAGATTTTCCACCGACGCGTAAGTTGCAAACAATATATTCCTAAGTTAATGTGAAGAGGTCTTTGTAATTAGTAGTAATACTAATATTAATTAGTACTACTACTCATACTAACAACAAAGATCAAATAAAAAGTACACAAATTAAACATGATCAAATATTATCAGTTATAAGTGGAAACAAAATAATTGAACAGAAATATAGTTCCTAAATTCAGTGCATGAAATAAATTAAACAAGCTAAAATCTATGGACAGATAGCCTTTGTTTCTTCAATGAAAGTTGAAAAAAATACAATATATTTTATTAGAAATAATTTTTCTGTACTGTTTAATGTGCACATTATCAGCAAAGTAGTTTGTAAGCTTACTCAAATGTAATTTCAAATGATTATAAAGTGATCTATGTTCTTGTACTCCACTACAATTTATGGCCCCTCCAAAATAAATGTTTAAATAAGGAATACTGTAATCTCATTGTAATACGTAAGTTTTATGGTCATGCCTTTTCATCTACACAAAACAGGAATGAAAAGAGAAAAAACAAATACTGACTAAGGTAACAATAAGGTTTTACCAAATATGTAACCATGTCAGTAAAAAACAATTTCAGGCCATTTAAAAATTTCACCAAAGTATGTTTTCAGTGATCATCCTGTTTTATTAATGTGCCATACGGCATAGAAAATATCCACAAGAGCATTTTGAGAAAAAAAAATCTACTTTCCATTCGACAAATAAAATTCACTCAAAAATGCCTTACCATAATAAATGAGCTTGATACAGTGCTTGGAACAGACTGTAAATATCAAATGCACCATGTTTGGAGTTCAAATTATCCCATTAAATATCTGAAATGCATTCAGTCAGAATAGCATACTAATACTCACTCAGCACGTCAAGTCAAGGTTGACATACCTCTCTGTGTGTTAAACAATCCTTTACCTACCATCCTTCTGTATCAGGTTTCTAGTCATAATATTCATCAACATGTTTCAGTTACTTAAAACCTACTATGAAACAGCCTGTGACTTTTCCTGCTAGAGCATAACACTTCACTGTGAAAGGCTTTTTATTCACATTAAAACTTTCTTACACAGACTATATTACATATGATAAAGGTGAATGAAATAACACAGTGCAGCACTTACAAAATGTATGTTTTCACCCAAATGAAAAATATTGCAAGTAGTAAAAACAAAGAAAAACCTCTCATCAAACAGATAAAAATAGTTCCCTTCAGCTTCATATCCCTGATAAACAATAGAACCACCACCAGAAAAAAAAGCTGTTCCTAAACAAACTCACACATATTACATATACTACTACAATGCATTACTTAAATCATTCAGGTATAGTAGATGACAGATCTATAGGGATTTCAGGAAGTGCAAAGGACATAGGAATGACCCTATTTCATGCTTATTTCCATAAAGAGAAAACCTGATTAAATAATTTATGAAGTTGATGGTAGGTATGAAAAAATATACCAAGCTCATGCTTAATGAAACTTCCTATTCAACATTGCAAACATATTTTCTAATCAAGGACATAACTAAGTACTTTGAGCCCTTCAAATTTTTATGGGCAAAAATCCAAATTAGTAAAGTAAACAATCATCACATTTAAAACAGGATAAATGTAAAATTAAGCATTATAACTGGAAATTTACATGGTGTGGGGATTAGGATCTACATTACATACATACTGTATAGCACCATACTATACAGCAATTAAAAACCTTAGTTTTGCCTTTATTCTTTTTAAAGATGACAGGTTATCTTCAAATCTTGTAATGCATTAAAAACAATCAATACTGTAATAATGTCTGGCCAACTGTCGACCACTAAAATTGATACTGGATGAAATCTGAGGTAACATTGCTGTTGATACGTAACTATTTTTTCATTTTCCACATCCTATCAAGCTCCAGCAGACAGCAGAAACTGTCAAATTTGACATTAAAAAGTAGTACAATGTCACAAACACATGCTCTCATGATACTGTAAAAGACCTCTTTAAACAGTTCTGTAAAACCTGCTGACTGTATGACTGAAGGGAACTGACTTAATCCCCTATCATGTGGATTTGACATGTAACATCAGGTAAGAAGAATGCTTATTGAATGGTGAATGACCGAGTAAGGAGGTAGATTAAATTCTTTTGACTAACAACAGCTCAATAGCTGTACATTCAGAATCCAGAGAAAGGTAAAGGGTTTTGAGGTACTGATGAAATTAAGAGGTTCACCCAAAATCAAACTTAGCTCAAAACAATCTGCAATTACTGAACTGTAAATATAATATATATTAAATACTGTACAGCAGTTTTTCTTGTTTGGAATATTATAAATGATATGAAAGGCAAACAAATGTCGAAGTCCAAAGGAATGGACACATCAAACACTTAATGGAAATATGAATTTATCAGACCACAACTCATGTTACTGCAACTATATTCCAGATACAAATATGTTGCTGGACCTTGTTCCAGTATTGTAGAGCAAAATCTATATTCTCTCCTTCAAAAGAAGATATGCACTTGTGGTTTTAATCTAAATAATGTGTAACTATGAAGCTGCCAGTTAATTTTGACCAATAGCATATTCATCAATATTTTATTTGAATATGCTATTGGTCAAATTCACAAATCCCAGATATGTACTGGACTTCTTTTAGTATTTCCCACTTCACAATTCTCATGGAACCGGTAATATTGTAATAAGTAATGCTGAATACCTAACAATACGTAATTGGTTTTATTTATAAGGCCCAGGCTACACGCTTTCTGTGTCAACATTTGAACCAGGTCAATTACCGAATGTCCCTTATTGTAAAATCACATAATGTACTGTCTTTGTGACCTGATTTTTTTCTACATTTTGTAATTGCCAGCAGTTTAAGTATCTAGTTCTTAAGTGCCTTAAGTATCTAGTTCTCTAGAATAACCTTGCTGAGTATGGTCACAAAATATGCTTAGACCATTAGGAATATTACTGGAAGGCTATCTTTGACATACAACATGCTGTTACATATATCTTCAATTTATGTTTTACTTTTGTTTTTCATTGATATTTAAGAAAAAGGCAATTTCTTCATTCAGTTTTCTTCTATTTTGCAGTGTAATTAAATTTTTGGCTTGTTTTCTATTGCAAACATTGAGAATAGGGAGCTGAAGGTAGTTGCTAATAAAATAAAGGCTACATTAATGCAAGTCAGAAATACTTGTAGTCTCCCTTGCCTCAGATAGGGCATAAATGTTTTTGTCATCTTTTGAACCATACATAAAACATCAGAAGGCTCCTGGAATGCCTTAAATATCTAGTTCTTTAGAATAACCTTACTGAGTATGGTCACAAAATACATATGCTTAGACCATTAGGAATATTACTGGAAGGCTACCTTTGACATACAACATGCTGTTACATATATCTTCAAGCTTATGCATTCATATTTTGCATTTTCTCTTTCTATGTTACACAGACAGCAATAGGCAATACGTAATAAGTTACATACTTCAGTTCTATAGAATTTCTAATTTCTTCATTCACGCAAAAACTGCCCAGACTTAACCTAGATGACTTATACATCCTAAATTCATGGCAGACAGCAAGGCATAATGGTTGAGTAATAAAGCTTTTACATACGTATTTGTCAAGTCGGGAGTTTGATTGCAAATCACTCAGCTGCTTGTGCTATGCATACACAGTACTAGGAGTCAAAGGCAGTAACTACTCTACTGTACATAATTACCCTACATTTCTATGTTGCAACATGAATAATTTTCATGCCCTAAACCTTGACAGCTATTTCGATATATTACTGCAGTCAGGGATCAGTCTTTTAATATTAACCTCTCAATGAGCTGTGCCAACAGATTGGGCTTTACTTCATAGTATATTTTGAAAATCAGGTATATTATTATTGACTAAGGTCAACAATAATAATAATAATTGCAGATATATAATATTGTTCTGCATTATTCTGTGCAATTTTATCTTTACTGCCTTTAACCCACCAAGTTTATGTCCCAGCATAAATGAACCCCATACTTTGGGTCATTTTTTTTTTTTTTTAAGTTTCTAAGGTCTTTTTGTGTTGGTATGGATTAAAAATGTCTGAGGTGGGTCATCAGCTAAGCACTAGATTTGCCTTAAAGAAGCATTTATGGGAATGCATTTATTTGGATAAATAATGCATTGTATTTTGGATAATATAGTTATCAAGATGAATCTCCCACAGCAATGTCTCTTCAGATTTATGAATGTGCAGTAATGACAAAACGACAAAAATGTTTTGTGCTGGGTGCTTCATACAGTTTAGTGGGGGAGGGTACATGGATTGTTCCTGTAAACTGTATCTAGTCCAGGGAGGTAACTCATAGTTTGTGGGGACCGCTCGAGTATATTCTAGCTTCTTCTCATGCTTAAGATCTTACAATATTACAAATAAAATATAGTACAGTAACAATGGTATTAAACTAAATGTACACCACATACACAAGTTTCATTTCAAATACTTGACTTACAAATTTTCCTTGCAATCTGTAAATTTAAATACCTAGTTCATTAATTATTCTTGGGCAAATTAAAACGCTCCAAAAATATACTAACAGTATATACGTACACAGAGAAAAACTGCTAATTAGACATACTGTAATTTATGGTGTTCTAGGTCAAGTTAGCATTTGGGCTGGAGCAAACCCATGCTAATTAGGTCTTTAATAACTTGTCATATTTCAATAATTTTTGTTTTCCCACATCTGTAGAATGTAGTTCCCTCACTATGGTCCCCCAAGTTGTTAGCTGGGGGGGGGAGAGAGATTTGAGTTTAACCATTTTAAGACATAAATGTACTGAAAGACACCAATTATGTTGCTTAACCTACCTTAGCCTATGCCAAGGCCCATGGCACAAAGACTGCAATTGGGTATATACAATCTGCCATCTACCCCTATAATCTGATGCTAATCTAGCTACCTATACCCTACAACTAGTCTCACCTATTATAGTCTAATCCCACCTGTTCAACTGCCATCAACCACGAACTATTAGTCAAAAAGTCTGATTATATTTTTAACTTACTTTTCCTTCAGTGTACATAAGTCGTCATTCTTTGTGTATTTGTATGTGTCCAAATTCACCCTAATGCCTATACCTCTGTTAAAGAGCCAGTGAAGCTATGCTTCATTTGAACTGAAACTAAAAAACTAGGATACAGTATATTCTAAAATTGTATTCTAAAAGTGAATAGAGAACTGGGGATTCCAGAGTGGTTTTTGCTGGGTCACAGCAACAGGTTAGATTAAGCAGGACTGGAGAGGACTATATGTGATACCTATATTATACCTAATACATTATGACTGTCAAGGATTGGTGATGGGTTGTGGTGAATAGCTACATTTCTCTTCTATCATATCATGTGTACAATCCCAAAAAAAGTACATTATGACGCATCCTGACATCGGAGATGGGCATCAGACGCGACTTCTTGTTGGTGAGAAACACAGCTAAAAACCTCTACTCCGGTGTCAGAACGCGTTATAATGTACTTTTCTTGGGGTTGTACACATTGATCGTACATGGTCCACCCCTGTACCATGCGGTTTTTTACCCTACCTACCATTCATCAATTAGCCTAGCCCAGTTAAGTGTAACTATAACAATTGTGACATAACTCTTTACTTAAAAACATAAGCGAGGCTAATAGGTCCCTTGCCTTAGTATTTTCATGTCTGGCATAAAAGTTTATTTAATGCTCCTTTTCTCTTTAAAGTATGCAAATCATTGTTAATAATGTATATAAAAATCGCCATTTACTTCATCAGAAAGTCTTGGTACAGGTTATAACTAGGCCCAACAACAAGGCCAACTTAAAGAACATCCGTCGAACATCCTACTTTAAGACACACTGTGGAGTCTTAGGCTAGCTCCGTTAAAGTCACAAGGCCAGTACTAAAATACACTGTTTCCTTAGTTGTTTGCTGCATAAATAAGTATAAATCATATCACACTTGAGTACTTTACGCTTTTAAAAACTTTAAAAAGCTATATTGTCTGCTTACAAGAGGTTATGTCCGTCTGTCCGGGTCGACGTTGCACAGATGGGCAGAGGCCGCTGGTCTCCCTCTTTCTCCCTGTTCCTCCCGAAACGCCAGTCCGCCGTTAAAACAACGCCCAACGACCAATTTGTGCGGGAAATAAGTAGTTTCCTAAGCAACTTGAAGGTCTGGCGTGTGTCAGCGCCCGTCCGCTACCCACACAGGCGTTGACCTCCGTTTCTGTGTTTATGATAAACAAGAAAATCTATGAAACTGACCAACACCTCAGACTCTCCAATTACTCAAGACGTGTTCGAATCTCTGACATCGATACCGGATTTGAAAAACTAATGTGTTTGGATATGCCAGACTTTTAGAGAAAGTTTACGGAGTTCTGATATTAAATTAAGGTAATTTATTATATTTTTATGGTTTTCGTCACATATGAAAGGATTGCGTTAAATCTATTACGTGGTAAAATATTGCTATCACTTTCGAACGTAGATAAATGAGCATTCGTAGCTAAACGAAATAAAGCTAATTTTGGCATTAGGAGGCAGTATAGTCATTATGAAATTGCTCAGACTTTGTTTTAGTAATTTAAGTACTTATTTGGTACATCTTATTAACAACTGATAAAAAGTAGATTTGTTTACTTTTGTCCTCTTTCGAACACTTACATCCGGGACAGCGCATATACCTGCTGTATATATTTCACTTGTCATTTTCGTAGAACTGTCAAAAAAAGGTGCTTAGAACGGATTCTCTAATCCACTATGTAAAATTAGGTTAGTATTTAAAGGCAGTTATTTTATTAAATAAACCCAGTTTGCGTAGCAGTAGCTTAGGGTGGCTGTAAGTCGCATTATTAGTTGAAGTAGTAGAAGAAAGTTTGTCTGAAGTTGAGTGGTTTCCTATAAAACAATAACATCCTTTGAAAGATTACAGTAACCATTTCCACGGCTGGTAGCTCGAGAGCTTTAGAAGGGAACTGCTGTGTTTGGAGTGCAGAGGAGTTGAGTCTCCCACCCCATCTTAAGACCACTGATTTCTTTGCAAAAATTTAAACTAATGGGCTAAATGGAGCATTCAAAAGATGCTTGTAAATTGAGACTGATTTGGTAAACTGGGCAACCACACTACAGCGTGAGCACTGTACTGCATGTGTGATTTTATCTTTCAACTTTGCTTCTAGGTGATTCTACACTACTGATGGGTGAAAATGTAGTAACATTAATAACGTTTCATTACCCACGTATAAAACATTAAAAGTAAATTGATAACTAGCAGAGTTGTTTGTGTTTTGGTAAAAAAAAGAGCATTGTAGAAAATTAATGATAGCCAATTGTCATCACTTATGATGGCATTGGCTGTGTAATAGGGGGTTATTATTAATTTTTTTACTTTACATCCTAAGGAATAATAAATCATTTGTTTCAGTTACCGATAATAAGATTGCACTATTGCACCATGAGCGAAGTTACTATTTTCACGAAAGATGACCTTCAATAAGAACGCTGAACACAAAGTAATTCTTAAAAAAAAATCTGTAGTTAACTGACAGCAATCATAGTCACGCCAGAGCTATTTCTTTTTCCAGATAGGTTAGAATGCAGTAAATAAAAAAATTACTATTACACACACACACACACACACACACACACACACACATATATATATATATATATTATATATATATATATATATATATATAATATATATAGTATATACTGGAAGATTGGGGCATCTAGAACGCCGCAGATTCAGCAGGAATAAAAATACAAACAACCATAAAAGAAAGATTTATATTTTCGTTTGGCATTGGCTGTATTGTCACTATATTATATATATATATATATATATATATATATATATATATATTATTTATATACACATATATAATATTTAGATATATATGTGATGTATGTATATAATGCACATATACACGTATATTATATATATATATATATATATATATATATATATAATATATATATATGTGTGTGTGTGTGTGTGTGTGTGTGTGTGTGGAGAGAGAGAAATGTACAGATTATGTAAGTTTCTTTAATATCCGTAGTCAAAATGCATTTGTAGTCACAGGAGTGCATGCCTGGATTTCATAAAATATTCCCTTATCCCTGACTATTTAGCGTTTAATTACCAAGAGCATTCAATGAACTTACCATTGGAACCCCCCCCCCCCCACACACACACACAATCAAAACAATCGGAGAGAGAATGTACAGAAGATGGGAGGCTCTGAGCCACCATTAGCAGTAGGAACGTTGAATTTAGACGGTTTTAGTTAAGTTTTGATGTCAGAATAGTGCTACCATGAAATGATAATGGCCTCGTTACTTTTAAGTTACTAAGATAGGGTTTAGAGGTGTAGGCTTCACCTTATTCAAACTCAGTCTGCAAAGTAACTGCCAGTTTGGTAACGGAAATGTAATGATACCAATTGTTGTAGAACGTTGCTATGTTATTTAACTGCAAACTGGTACATAGACAGCCATTTAATGTTAAAATGTTCGTGTTAACTACTATAGAAATAGGGAACGTATATGGCTTAGAAGCGCCTCAGTGGCGTGATCGGTATGGTCTTGGCCTGCCACCTAGGTGGCCGCGAGTTAGATTCTCGGGCATTCCACCGAGGGGTTAGAGATGTGTATTTCTGGTGATAGAAGTTCACTCTCCACGTGGTTCGGAAACGTAAAGCCGTTGGTCCCGTTGCTGAACAACCGCTGGTTTCATACAACGTAAAAGCAACATACAAAAAAGTATATGCCTTAGCCAAGTTGTTACTAGATTCCCATGATTGTCATATTGATGTAATGTGATATAATTATTATACTCGTTCCTACATCTCTTTAAACTTTAAACATAAAAAGTTTGTGTAAAGAAGAATTGAGGTTTTTAGGCCTATTCAGTTTTGCCGTCACATTACCGAATTCAGGAAAATGTTTCCTGTTAAATTTTACGCTCTGAACTTTACATATTATAATTGATGTCAAGTCACACCCTGGATCCCAACCGCCTTGCCTTGGTACTCTTAGCGGAAATCCTTTATTGTGTGATAGAATTAGTAGAAAAGAAGACAGGAAGAAAGGGGGTTTGTCATTCTAGTTGCTAAACTGTGAAAACTTGATATTGTTTATTGCCCACAAGGGTCCATTTCTTACATTTCAGAATGGCATGTAAATACAAAAAGCTTTGTTGCCATTGAATACTGTATCAGTCCTTTAACTTTTCTTCAGAGTATGAATGGCCTTGTTACTTGATGTTTAACGAAGCCTCGGGCTGACTTTTCTTGAATTTGAGAATGGGCTGCCCCTGCCTGTTTAACCTCTTTGTAGGAGTTCTCAAAGAAATTTCTTCTGCATTATTTTCTCGTTCAGTAAGCAGCTAACGTAACTTTTTAGCATTGTGTATTGGATAAATGACACTTATGTTCATTAGTGGATCCAGGAAAAATTCCAAGGGCACCATCAATATTCATATATATATATATATATATATATATATATATATATAAAATATATATAATTATATATAGATATATATATCATATATATATATATATAATATATATATATATATATCTATATATATATATATATATATATATAGATATATATATATATCGGTAAATAGCAGGGTCCATAGAAAACATCATAAAATCTTTGGTTTATTACGAGGAGAAACGTTTTGCACATAAAATCAGCGCATCATCAGTCTGTAAAATTAAAACCTTACTCATTAAAAATATTATAAATGAGTATGTTAATGAGTAAGTTTGTACTTTTACAGACTGATGATGCACTGAGTTTATGTGGGAAACGTTTCCCGTTTTAATAAACCATGGATTTTATGATGTTTTTTTTTATGGACCCTGCTAT
>NC_087212.1:28374709-28429709 GCF_015104395.2 Macrobrachium nipponense | reverse complement strand
TTTTGTTGTTTTTGCACTTTCGTCTGTGGAAATAACTAAAAACAAGAGAAGGACGCAAGCGAAACAAAGATTTTAGATAGACATCAATAGGCCTGTTGTAAGAGAAAGTTAGAGTCAAGAATTTATAGAAATATCTCGTCAAAACAATATCAGATGAAAGTGATAAGTAATGTACAATAAAAAAAAAGGACGAGAATGAAGAGAGGAAGTTTTTAAACTCTGCAATCTAGGTCATGATTCACCCACTACCGGAAGCCCGACCGTTAACGCGCATGCGTTATACTACTGAAGGTGTTTTGTATACTCTCGGTACTAGAACGCGCGTTATTTACAAGGTACTCGTCATACGCAATGTTGGAGAAATGTTCAGCCAACACTCGTAACCAGGTAGTATCTAAGGAGAGACCATGACTACTTAGACTCATGAGAGAAAAAAAGTGTTAAAACAAGAAGAGGACTGAATCTCATTAACAAAAATTTAATTGGAAACGAGACACCCCTCTTTAATTATTCAATGAAGAATGGATTGATTGGGTGACTTATAACGTAAAACATTTGATGAAAACGTGGGAATTGGAACGATAAAAACAGGCTGCTTGTTAGAATGTTAGAATACAGTCCGCCTGTCAACCTTCTTTGTAGGGGTGTATGAATAGGCTGATGCTATCGGGGTTTTGTAACCGGAAAGTTCATGTCATCAGTGTTTCAGCATTCGAAGAATAAACAAGGCAGTGGCTTGTTTTCCTTTAGATCCCCTCCCCACCCCCAGGGAATAGCCCTGTACCAGTGTACCCTAGTGTTAAAAATGACAGCAGAATTTGAATAACTTTGCAATTACCTTGTACTTAGCGTTTTATGAATGTAGATACATGTATGTGTGTACCTGTACATGCACATTATGTTTACACGCTTAGACAAGGCAGTAAACTTTGAATGTAAATAATATGCACAGTGTACTACATCCAGTACTTAGTGAAAGACTGTAAGCAAAATACACTGGAAAAGTCCACATTACTTATTGACCACAATGCATGACCCCTCAAGCATTGTTGCTTATGTGTCACCCAGACCAAGACAAAAGTATAAAAGAAAAAAAAAAAAAAGAGAGAGAGAGAGATTGCCATCAAACAGGCCCGCCCACACGGGTAGCATTCAATGTAGAATGTTAAAAAGATAACTTCATTTTCATTTTTGCGTAACTTATTCATCAACGGTATTTTTTTGTTTTTGTAAATTACTTGTCAACGTCATGTTCATTTTTGCGCAACTTATTCATCGCCGTCATTTTTTGTACGTGCACTAATAAGCAACGACTCGACTGCGTATAAAGGGATTTGAAAAATCTCAACATTTCTCTTTCTCTCTCTTTCATTGTTTTCAGGACTCGGAATGGTCATTATTCGACGACCCCGTGAACTTTGGAGCTATCGACTCCCACGACGGGAGGAGGACCCGGAGGAGGACTCCGGACTCCTCGGGGCGCGGCTGGGGACGACGAGCGCCTTTTGCTGACGGTGGTCCCGGTGAGTGAAAGCCTGTTTCCAGACCCTGTTATTAATGGTCGTTTTACGACTGCTTGCTGCTTTGTCTAAGTAGCGGGAGCCGGTAATTTCACTGCATGTTTTCACGGATGTTTTAAGTGTTTTTGCTAATATCACGACTCATGATTATTTCCGACGACTGATGTGTCTTCAGGAGTGTGTGTTGAGGTTATCGTCATGGTCTAAATATTAGAATGTCGATATTTACGTTTATGTTTGTGTATATATGTGTGTGTGTGTGTGTGTGTGTGTGTGTGTGTGTGTGTGTGTGTGTGTGTGAAGGATCAAACAGGTTTGTACCACGTTACTCATGTCTTTACAAGATGTTTTTGAAGATTAGGATAAATAAGGCAATCTCCCAAGACTCATTAGGGCTACGATCGAGTGAACCTCGACCCGTTTATGACCGAAGCAACATTTATTACTGCGAATAGTAAGAGTTCTCGACGCTCAATTCTCTCTTTACCGCATAAAAATCGGATTAGTCGCGTCATCGTCTTTTTGACTAAACTGAAAGAGAAGCTAAATGTTTTATGTCAGCAATTCTTATTTTCTCAGTTGAAAAATGTTGAGCCTTTATAAAAAGAAAAAGCTTTACGGAAGCTGACCTGGGTTTACAAAATTCTGCGAATTTCCCCAGTAAAGCAATGGGTGCATTTAACCTCCTTGCATATAAAACGTCTGCACCCTCGTGTCTTGCGCCATTTGAGAGATTTGTCTCGGCTTGCGAGTTCAGTTCTCTTAATTCTGTTTGCTCTTGAACTCAGTTCATGTTCACGCCTCAACCAAGCTCTTGAACTCGGCTGATGTTCACGCCTTAGCCGACCTGGAAACGCTGTGTGTGGCAAATAGAACGCAACCTCGGCTTTTATGAAAACATCCTGAGTCTCATAATTAAGTGGTCAGACAAGTCTTATGAAATGTCACCTGTGAGGACGCATACATTTTTGCATCAGTTTTCCCGTAGTCACTTTTTTTTTCTCTCTCACTCGCCTTATACTTGAGCCATACGTGACTTACCTTGAGCTTCGCCTCTTCGGACGCTGACCTTCATGTGAAGCGGTTTGTGCGATTGCCCCAGGGTATGGGCATGTTTAGGCCTAATGCGTCTTTATTGCCTTTCGCCATTTCTGGTTGAAAAATCTCGGTAGAGCTTCCCGGTTTCGCTGCACACACGAGAAACCCATGCAAGTGAAACTTGGGGATTTCTCCTGTTGTTCACCTAATCTTTCTGATAAAGCTGATAAGGAACGACGAATGGCTGGATAGGTATAAAGCCCGGCAATTGTACCTCCTATCATATATTGTTATTCCTTTCAACAGAATGACTCATCTTCCCCAAGATGGAGCGAATTAAGGCCAACGGAAACTGATTGCGTTTCCGTTCGTCAATGAAAGTTTCCTTTAGCAGGAACAGGTAACACACCGTTAGCTGAGATGGAAGGAACTACTTACAGAGAGAGAGAGAGAGAGAGAGAGAGAGAGAGAGAGAGAGAGAGTATTCTCAGAGATGTTTATCAGGAAACGTAGCCGTTTTCTGTTAGTTTATCAGGGGCACGCACGAAGGTTAGCATCAGTTTTGACTGACATAAATTACAGTCGGATTAAAAAAAAAAATCACAAATGAAGCTTCTCTTCTTATTTTAAAAGTCTAAGTGGGATGATACAGAACTGGTGACATTGACATGTTATAATTTAGGTTAATCTTATAATCGGTCATGGTTGCTGATCATTTTTAAAACACAAGCAGCCCTAATAAAAAGCGCTCTTTTAAAGCCTTCAAGGTTTACCACTTACACTACGTATTCTCTCGGGGTCATCCTTGAAACAGAGCAACAAATCCACAGTTATGCATGGGAGCAGATGTATTTGAAAATAAATCTAAACAGAGAGCTTTGGGGAAACTATTCGATTACCCTTTCCAATCTGAACAGATTCCCGAAAGTTATGTGTAGACTTATTTTTGAATATATTTGTAGCCATGCATAATTATGGATTGGTATGGTATTAGCGTCCCACCTCGGTGGTCGCGGGTTCGATCTCGGCCATTCCATTGAGGAGTGAGAGATGTGTATTTCTGGTGATAGAAGTTCACTCTCGACGAGGTTCGGAAGTCACGTAAAGCCGTTGGTCCTGTTGCTGAATAACCACTAGTTCCATGCAACGTAAAAGCACCATACAACCAAAACAAAACATAATTATGGATTAGTTTCTGTAGCACTTATAGTGTCAAGAAGGTTATGCGGAAAGACGAAAGAGTGGTACATGGAATTTAGCCTGATGTTCATATGGGTAAGACTGAGTGTGGCAGGAGAAACATTTGTTGTCGTAAATGTATATGGCAGAGGAACGGAGCAGAATGAGACTGAGAGGTTCTTAGAGCAATTGTACTTTTGCCTGGTATGGTTTGGAGTGTGAGGAAAATGGGGTTTGTGATATGTGATTTTAAAGCTAAGATTTGTTTCAGAAACAGACGCCATAGTGGTAAATATGAAGAATCCAGTGCAAAGTGCCTTTGAAAAAAGGTTTGATTATCAAAGAATTGAAAACAGACAGTGACAAGAAAAGAGCTTGCTAGAAAAGTGTAGAGTAGAGAGATGAGTCATTTGATAGAGGTAATGGCGAAGAAAGTGAAGATAGAAGCCAAGTTTTAGTTGGAGAGAAAGGTGAAAATGGGCCTTGAAAATAACGCGAGATCAGTATGGAAAGATAAGATAGATAAAATTGCTTTAAGATGAAAGAAATAGAAGTGGAAAGGAACCTATGAAGAGTGTGCAAAGGTTAGTGATGGGGTCATTGTATGATCAGCGAGTGTTTGTTGGTATGTGATAACAGGAAGAGGAAATAGAAAAAAAAGTGAGATAAGGAAATGAAGCTTTGGTGAAGGAAAAATGGAGACTGTATGAGATACAGTTTGAAGAAAAATGTATTCTTTAGAGAAATAAATACAGAGGGAAAGGATATTGGGTTAGAATAATCCAGATGAAAGGTGCATTCTGAATGGAATACAGTTCTGTGTCAGTGTAGAGAGCATGTTAAGAGTTGTTTGATATGGTGGACAGAATACAGGTGGATCTGGATTATAAGGAGGGTAGTTGAGGTTAGGAGTTGATGAGATCACAAGTGTGCCCGAGTAACTGACCCTCAGGGTATGGAAGGTATAAATGGAGGTGAAAAAATTGCCGAGGGAATTGATAGGCGAGGAATAGTCAATCCTTTGTGCAAGGGTAATGGTAGTAATTTATTTGTTTATTTGTTTATTTTGGCCTTGTGATAAAAGGCGACGGAAGAAGTGGAAAGCGAATGACGGTTGAAATTGGAAATTAAGTTCAAGCGAAGGTGCAGTACATTACTACCCTGATATTATTCTCGTTGCATTTTAATTCATTTTGATCTATTTGTTAATTTATTAATGTTTTCATTCTTTTTTTGATAAGTGGGGTCTCTTCTTTCTGTATTTCCCTTTACCTCGTCTTACTTCTTCTTAATGAACACCATATTCTTTGGAAGCTAGAATTTCAAGTCAGTGGCCCCTGTGGGCTTGTTCCATATGAATAGGTTTCTTCTTCTTCTGAATAATAATTATAATTCTTTTTCATCTCCGTAACAGCAAGACTGCGGGTGCCTCCACTCGTTTCAAGGGCGCCCTTTCTCTCTCTTATTTGAGCAGGGGGTGACGTCCTCACTTCTCCCCAAGACGAACGAGATGTTGGAACTGAATCGCACTTCGCGTTTTCACATGATCGTCTCGTCGCCACGAGGAAAGATATTCTCGTATCCTCGGAAAGATGTCAGTAGGATTCCAATCCCCTTCTCTCAAATAATGTCGATTCGGGCGACTCAAAAGCCTCTTTTTCGTATCGTCAGCGAAAAATGAAATTGAGGAATGACGTCAGATTTATAACATATCCTGAAAGATGGTCGATTGATTGATTATGTCTATTAAAACTGGCGTTACAACGTCCAGGTTATTGACGCCGTAATAAATGTAATTAGACAACCGTAAATAAATAAGTTTAAAAACGATACCATATAAAGACATCTAAAAATATATATGTATATATCATATTTGGTCTGATATATTATGAGTACTTACATATGCGGGCTTTATTGGTATAATCTAACTTTTGTTTAATGACCATTGGTTTTGTGGCACCAGTGTCGATCCATTATGTAAAGTAGTTGTTATGATAGGAGTCGCCGATGAGTAAGCGAAAACGAGAGAGATGCAGGGATTGGTCCGACACGTATTAGGTAAGAGAGGAGGACATTCCTCCAATCCAGTAACCTGTCATTCTTGCGGATGCCGATAAGGGAAGGTTGTCCTCCGTCGAAATCTGTTCCTGAAGTTATACCCCGGATCTTCTCTGGATCCTGGTCACACCCAGACTTAAAAGCGTATAGACGAAATACTCGTTTCATTTTCGTAAGATGTTGCAAATGAACAAATTACGGTCATCTTCTCGAACCTTATACTAGAATTTCAATTAGTTTCAAGTGATCCGATAGTTTGGTCGGACAAGTTCATGATACCGGCTCTTGGAACTGCGTTATGTATGGTGTACCCAGGACCTTAGCTAACCCAGTTGTTTCCCGCGAGGAAAGCGAAGATATTCCAAGTTAAAAATTCGTGATATTACGTCGTAAATGTGTTACGCGTACATTTTTCCTTCAGTTTGAAAAGGTGGGAGACAACTGCTTTCTTGTATTGTAATATCCGATTTTGGCGCGGTATCGCCGAGGATAAGCGTCATTTCTTTCGAAGTTGTTAAAAGGAAAACTCGATGATCAGATGTCACTGATAGCGAGGATATTGTTGGCTTCTGAGGACAGAGTTCCAAACCAGGTTTGCCCAGTTCCAATGCGGATCCGATTTCCGTCCTGAGCCTCATACCCTTCGTGGGCACGTTGCCAGAAATGACACGGGCGTCTCAGATCTCTGAATTGTAACTTACGAAATCAGATTTACTTTTTAAAGGCCCTTTTCCCGCTGTCGAGGAAGAGTAGGAAAACTGCTTATCTCTGCCCCTGCTCATATTTGTACCGCGTCCAGAGGTGCATAACAGAGCCCCTATTCACGTCAACACTTTGCTACAGTTAGGGGCCGTCGCTGTTTTGCAGGGGCTCGTGCTGTAAACTAAACCAACAGCTAACCTTGCCTTTATCATTTTGGTGACACACACAAACACATGTATGTGGGTTTGTTTATGTGTTTATGTATATATGTTGTGTGTGTGTGTGTATGTATGTACACATAACAGTATTTTAAAATAATTATGACATGAGTTTTTGTTGTCATTATCACTGTTTAATCGAGGTTTCCTGTAAGTTAGATAGTTGAGTCGGGAAGTTCATAGACGGCGCCAAGTAGGTGACGCTAGTCCTTCTGTGTTCTCAATGTGGCATTTTTAGAATCTTCACCCCAGTCAAGGAATTTGCAGTACTGCTTTGTAGGATTCCATTGAAATTCTTCCTTTTTTTTCTTAAACATTGCAGTATTGCTTCATATGTTCTCCTGAGTATTCTGCTTAAATAAATAAATAACTTCACTGGAATGTAATATTAGGGGTATATTAACCAAGCATTTTATTTTTCCCGGGTATATAACGATGATGGTACATGTTGAATAGTCATAGTGTAAAGTGAGGAGGATTATAAGTACTGATAAGTCAGCAAAAAGAAAAACGATCACTTAAGTGTTTTGATAAGATACGTATTAGTGGAGTAGGTGTTGATTGTATTCCGGATAACGACTTTGGAAAATAGTCGCAAGATAAACACAGCTTTCTTTTTCTTTAACATTATATGACTCGTATTTTTAACGATGACATATTTTGAAAAGTCTGGAGGCGATGGCAGTACCAAGGGACTGGCTGGATTCCTTTGAAGCTTCTGCTGGTCCTCTCTGGACACTGGAAGTGAACTTGATAGTATTCCGTTCTGATGACAAGGACAACCAATGTAGATTATTTAGTATCTTAGGAAGAGACCCCTGAATTCTTCTCTCTCTCTCTCTCTCTCTCTCTCTCTCTCTCTCTCTCTCTCTCTCTCTCTAAAAAGAAAGTTCACTGGCAAGACGACTTCATTCCAAATCTGCAAGTTCATTCCCTTTTGTGACCTTGGGTTGAACCGACGCACCTGGAATGATGTCATACATGCATGTATCGTGGCTGGGCTGTGCAGTCATGACCATTTCTTTTCCTAAAAACCTGCTTCTCTCTCTCTCTCTCTCTCTCTCTCTCTCTCTCTCTCTCTCTCTCTCTCTCTCTCTGGACACTAATTTCAAAGTTGAGCCTTTCTCGAAGGCAAGGTTTTGTTTACATAACTGCCTCTGTATTTCTGTTTTTAGAATTGATTTTAATTCTCTTTTATAGTCATGATGAATCTATAACCATCCTGTGTGACTGATAAATGTCAGGATAAATTTTGAATTAAGTAACTAATAAACGACGTGAGATAGATTAACCTTTAGTGGTTCCAGTCGGCAGCTAAAATCTAAGGGTTGCGATTATTTCCAATAATATAACCTTTGTTCTTGTTATGTTGAAATTCTTTTTGTTCACGTGAAAAATAGACTTTTCTTAGCAATGGTAGCGTTTTGCAGAAACATATTATGTATGATCCATGATTTTTGTTTCTAAAATGATTTCTGCCGTTCATATTGTGTGGGAAAATAGGAAGTATGTAAGCTTAGCGTTCCCTCGTATGATCTACTTCCATTCAGCCGTGGTAAGAGACAGAAAAAGTTAGAGACGTTTCCCGGAGCAATCTTCATTCTTCCTTAGTCCTCCCTTCTCTAATTATCGGGTTCGATATCCGCAGAAGATCCGATGGAAATGAGCACAGGTCCTTGAACAACCAGGTCATTACCATTGAACCCCCTAAACGGATATTAAAGAGCGCGCAATATTATACATTTTTCTTTTTCTTTTTTATGGCCTGTAACTCTCTCACTCTATGACATTTTCCCTAAGCTGAAGTTTATTTGTTTTGCCTCTACTTAAAGTATTTTCTCACTTTTCTTGGGCTACAGGAACGGTTACATATAATTGTTTTGATTGTTATTTAATTGTTATTGTTGTTATATTTTGTTTTGACTTTATCGTTTTTTATGTTTGTCATTTTTCTGTATTTCAAAGACCTTCAATCAAGGTTTGGTATTATGATTATATTTGAATACATTCATATACGTTACACACACATATGTAATGTATATATTATATATATATATATTACTAGATATTTGTTAGTCTTAGGTCATGTTCAGTTTGCTATGTTGAGTATCATAACTAGGTTAAAAAACGCGTTGTATAATGTACAAGGGCAAATTTGAATGTAGATATAACAATATATATATAATATATATATATATATATATATATATATATATATATATATATATATATATATATATATATATATATGAGAATTCATGACTCACTTCGGAATCGCACCCGGGTCTCTCAAATGAAAGGCCAGGGCGCTACCAATTGATCCACACAGGAAAAAAAGAAGCAGGAACCCAAGTACTTGTGTACCTGAGGATATATATATATATATATATATATATATATATATATATATATATATATATATTTATATATATGTATATATATATATATATATATATATATATATATATATATATATATATTACAGTGATGAAAACGGTGAGATATGTCGAGATACGTGAGGAAACTGGCAAACGGTCAACGATAGTAAAAGGATAGTTAATAGTGTTTTGTGATGGTTTGATCATGTGGGTAAGATTGGAGGATGACAGGTTGGTGAGCGAGTTTGCTGTCTGGATTTATGGAAGTCCAGAAAGTGCTGGATAGAGGGAGTGAAAGATGTCTTTGAGAGGAAGGGTTGTCCATTTCAGGAGGCGATAAAGTCTCTGCTGATGAAGTGTCATTGTCGGTGTATGAAGCGGCTACTGTAATGTTATTATTTTTAATTATTTAATTTTTCAACCGTTTGTGCAGTAAAGTAAATCACAATATCTTTTCCTATTGCCGCTTTATGCTTGTTAACTTTCTTTAGACGTTGGGTTTATTATTATTAATATTATATTTCATAGATGAAACCTGTTCACATGGAACAAGCACACAGGGGCCATTGACTTGAAATTCAGGCTTCCAAAGAATGTTGGTTTCAACCTCCCACTGCAGACACCACACTGCAGCAGTAACTGATCGTGATGTAGAGCCGGTAATTTTTCAGCACCCTTGGGGAGACGCGAACCTGCAACATCTGAGTGGCATGTCACAACACTAACCACTTTACCAACGGTCCAGTAAGCTCTTATGTACGTTTCGCATGCTATCTTACAGACGTGTGTGTACACAGAGTTTGGGATGTACGTGTACATGGCTGTATCTGACACAGAGTTTAAGGTGTACGTGTACATGGCTGCAGTATCTGACCGAATTAAGGTTGCGAAACAAATTTCCAAATGATTCCATTCACAGGAAGAATTCTGTCTCCACAGACACGACCACCGACGAGGAAGTGAAAGTGAGTCTGTCAGCCCTTATTTCCTCAGCAGCCTCGTTACTAATGCAT
Organism: Macrobrachium nipponense; assembly: GCF_015104395.2. Lineage (NCBI taxonomy): Eukaryota > Metazoa > Arthropoda > Malacostraca > Decapoda > Palaemonidae > Macrobrachium > Macrobrachium nipponense. The sequence goes on along the minus strand of NC_087212.1, from coordinate 28,419,603 downwards.
TGCTTGAGCGAAAGCTGACAATGATCCTTTATTGGTCTCATCACTTATGCATGGAGGGGCGATGGCTGTCAATTTCTCAGGGAGATCTTGACACTCCCGCTGACAAATTCGCGCGGGAAAACTCGACAGATTTTGTTTCCGGTTAATTTGATGCAGCGTGAACGTGTTTTGTTTGTGGTCCATTGTTTGGTACGCTCTTCCATTTATCACTTGGTTTTCGTCAATTTTAATGTCACGATTACCTGTTTCCAGCGTTTGGTGAAGGAATATAACTGGACGGTTTCTCTGAGGTGTCTTGGTGGGTTACAACGACGAAGCGGATCATCTCTCGGAATCATGTCCAAGGTACTATACGATCCTGAATGAATCTTCGATTTTTAAGGAAAATATTCGTAGTGTTTTCGGTTCCTTTTTCTTTCTTTTAACACCGAGTTAGGATTAATTATCGTGGCCTGATGCAAAGTAAACGAAATGTTTGAGAGGACGCTAATGTTATGAAGGAAACTTTGACACGATTTAAGGGAGTTGACGTCAGTCATGTTCTTGCGAAAATCTCTCTCTCTCTCTCTCTCTCTCTCTCTCTCTCTCTCTCTCTCTCTCTCTCTCTCTCACTCATGCAGACTATGGAAGGTGTGGTATATTATAGAGAAGACTCGGCAGCCAGTCTACCTTTGTCGAGGCGAAGAGAGTCCAGCCATTGAGCGTGACGTGTCACTCTTATACACCTGAGGTCTCATTACCATAATAAAGAAGTTTTGACGTCTGCAGTCCGTCGGGATGCTAATCGGCTTTCGATTTCTATCTGTTTGCTCTTTCTCTCTGTCTCGTTTGCAAGAGTATTTTTTATTATGAAAGGCACATATGTATGTATGTATGTATGTATGTATGTATGTAGTATGTATGTATGTATAACTGAATCACGAAATTCTGGAGCGTGATAAGTGCATATATAAAGGTATAAGCCACGAGAGAAAGATAAACAACGGAGTTACTGCAAGATCTTTCGACTCGACGTCCTTTTAAGTAAAGGACGTTGAGTTGAAAGATCTTGTAGCTACTCCGTTGTTTATCTTTCCATCGTGGCTTATACATACATATATATATATATATATATATATATATATATATATATATATATATATATATATATATATATAAGTGTGTATGGACTGACGTTTACTGATGACGCACTGTTACTTGGTGATGGTGAAGAAAACTGGCAGAGATCGATGAAGAAGTTTGAAAGTGTTCGTTGAGAGCAGAAAGGTAAAAGGAGATCGTATCCCAAGTGAGTTATGGTAATTAATGGAAATAAGGACGATATCTCTGTATCCCAAGTGAATTATGATAGTATAGTTAATGGAATGGAAACAAGGACAACATCTCCGTATCCCCGATGAGTTATGATAGTTAATGGAAACAAGGGCAATATTTCCGTATCCCAAGTGAATTATGATAGCTAATGGAAACAATGCAATATATCCGTATCCCAAGTGAATTATGATTGTTAATTGAAACAAGGACATCGAACCCACGAAAGTAATTGGGATGGAAGAACGGTAATGAATGGTTCATACAGTTAATCAAGACAAAATCTAAATTTGACGGTTGATGGAAGAACAAACTGTCTGCCAGAATAGAAAAACCAAGAAAGGGGTCAGGACCTGTGTAAAGGTTTGAAAGAGAAGATATGGACCTTTCGGAAGAAGTGGGAATTCAGGTTGGAATTGTTCATTCAACTCTTCTTTTTGGGAATGGCTCGTGGAACTTGGAGACTAGTGAAAAGGAAAAGGTGGAAAGTGTTGAGGGGAATGATTTGCATGGTATGTAAGGAGTGTGGAGGGTTAAAATGGCGGTAGATGATGATGTGAAAATCTTAACTGAGGGGAAAAAATGGATTAAAATGATTTGTGGTGGTCTAGTCACAATGAGAGAATGGAGGAGGATATGTTAGTGAAACTAATATGAAATTTGGAGATCCTGGTCGGAAGGAGGAGAGAGAGAGACCTTACCTTACAGACCTTACATCTTGTTCGGGTTGCCCCAGGTCCCTCAGTGTGAGGCACCTCTAATGTCTACCAGAGAGTTGCTAGTACATCTTCCGGTATATTTTGCATCTTCCAATCTTGGATGGTCTGGGATGCAGTTTAGATATTTGTCGAGCTTATTCTTAAACACATCTACGCTCACTCCTGATATATTCCTCAGATGAGCTGGCAACGCATTGAATAGACGCTGCATTATCGATGCTGGTGCGTAGTGGATTAATGTCCTGTGTGCTTTCCTTATTTTTCCTGGTATAGTTTTGGGCACTATTAATCTACCTCTGCTTGCTCTTTCTGATATTTTTAGTTCCATGATATTTTCTGCTATTCCTTCTATCTGTTTCCATGCCTGAATTATCATGTAGCGTTCTCTTCTCCTTTCTAGACTATATAATTTTAAGAATTGTAGTCTTTCCCAGTAGTCAAGGTCTTTAACTTCTTCTATTCTAGCTGTAAAGGACCTTTGTACACTCTCTATTTGTGCAATATCCTTTTGATAGTGTGGGTACCATATCATATTGCAATATTCAAGTGGACTACGAACATATGTTTTATAAAGCATAATCATGTGTTCAGCTTTTCTTGTTTTGAAGTGCCGTAACAACATTCCCATTTTTGCTTTACATTTTGCCAACAGAGTTGCTATTTGATCATTGCATAACATGTTCCTATTCATCATCACACCAAGGTCTTTAACTGCTTCCTTATTTGTGATTGTCTCATTATTAGGTCCCTTATATGCATATAGCTTTCTTTCTCTGTCTCCATAATTTATTGATTCAAATTTATCAGAGTTAAATACCATCCTATTACCTCTGCCCAATCATATACTTTGTTAAGGTCTCTTTGTAGAGCGTTCCTATCTTCATCACAAGTAATTTCTCTACTTATTCTTGTGTCATCTGCGAAACTACTCACTACCGAATCCTTAACATTATTGTCTATGTCTTCAATCATAATAACAAACAGTATTGCAGCTAACACCGTACCTTGCGGCACACCGGATATTACCTTGGCTTCATCCGATTTCTCGTCGTTTGCAATAACTATCTGTTTTCTGTTGTGTAAAAATTCTTTTAACCATCTTCCTACTTTATCCACGATATTGTGTTTTCTAATTTTCTTCGCTAATATACTATGGTCTACTTTATCAAAAGCTTTTGCAAAGTCTAAATAAACCACATCTGTTTCATTTCCGCTGTTCATATTTTTGAATATGTTCTCACGGTGGACTAACAGTTGGGTTTGTGTACTTTTTCCGGGTACGAAACCATGTTGTCCTTTATTAAACAAATTATTTTTTATTAAATGTTTCATAATATTTTTCTTCATTACCCTTTCATACACTTTCATAATATGTGATGTTAGACTCACAGGCCTATAATAATACTTGCCTCTAGTCTTGATCCACTTTTGAAAGTAGGGGTAATATATGCTAATTTGTGCTCATCATAAATCTTGCCTGTATCTACACTTTGTCTTAATAATATTGCAAGTGGCTTTGCGATAGAATGAACTACTTTCTTTAACAAAATAGCAGGAATTCCATCAGGCCCTGCAGCAGCTCCATTTTTAATTTCATTAATAGCCTGCACAATATCAGCTTCATTAATATCTATGTCAGCTAAATATTCACTATCATCCCTTACTTCTATATCATTATCTTCATTATCTATTCTAGGGGTGAATTCTCTCTTATATCGTTCTGCCAGTATGTTGCAAATTTCCTTTTTTTTCATTCGTTAATCTCCCTTCAATTCTTAGAGGGCCTATTTCTATTCTTCTTTTATTCATCTTCTTCGCATATGAGTATAATAGTTTGGGATTTTGCTTGATATTTAATAGGGTTTTTTCTTCCAAGTCCCGTTTTTCATTTTCTTTTGATTGTATAATCTTTTGTTCTGCATTTTCTATCTTACTTTTTAGTTGTCTAATAAACTTTCCATGCATTTTTTTTTTGCTAGACCTTTTTTCCACTTTCTGATTTTCTGGAACAAGATCCTTCTGTCTCTTGGTATGCATGACTGATGTTTACTTTTCTTCTTCGGTATATATTTATCCACTATTTTCTCTAATATTTTATATAATATCTCCGTATTTACCTTTATGTCATCACTTACGAAAATATTATCCCAATCTTTGTTTAATTCTTCATTTATTTCTGACCATTTTATATTTTTACTGTAGAAGTTGTATTTTCCATATCCTTCCCACTTTTTCATTTCTTGCTTATCTCTGTTTTCACTTGCTTTGGAATGGACTGTTAATTCTATGACATTATGGTCTGAAATACTCGCATTATAAACTATTATTTCTTTAACATAATTCATCTCGTTCACAAATACTAGGTCTAAAGTATTTTCCTTTCTTGTTGCAGGTGATTTATTTGTTGAATGTTGTATTCTAGTAGCATATCTAATAGCTTTTCGAATTGCCTCTTATCTTCTGCACTACTATTTCTCTCTTTTATATGTATAAGTACATCCACAATCTCCTATTCGTTCTTTCCATCTAGCGAAAGGAAAGTTTGAAGTCTCCAGATAGGAGAATAGTCCAGTCCTTGTGATTTCTACATATATCATCCAATTTTTCTATTATTAAGTCAAACTCTTTAGTATTAGGAGGTCTATATATTACTATGTTCATTAATTTTTCAGATTCAAATTCTACCGCTATTAGTTCACATTCTGAGTTACTATATTTCTCATATATTTTTCCTTGTTTTTTGTCTTTCCCATATATTGCGGTTCCCCCTTGATTCCTATTTTTTCTATCTGATCTATAAGTTTGAAACCCTTTTATTTGATCATCATTCCCAGTCTCTTGGGAATACCAGGTTTCACTTATATTCATTATATCTATTTTCTTTTCAATTTGGGTTAGTTCTTCTAAGTACTCTATTTTTCTTTTTGAGTTACTCGTAACTAAACCCTGCGCATTCATCACTATGATGGTTTGCGTGTTTTCTCCTTCATTTAATATTGGTAATAATAAGGATTTTCCCATGTCTCTTTCCTGTTGTTGGTATGTTGTTCTTTTTTTTCATTTCCAGAAATTCTGACATTAAAAAATCCAACTTTTCCATAATATTTGTTCTTCCGTCATCATAATTATTCATTTTGTGTCTGAATCTGCAATTTTCTCCATATCTGCAATATCCCCTTGCATAATAAAAACAGTTATTATCTCTTGAGTAGAATCTTGGAGCTGATGCATTGAAATTTTTTGCTGGCACCTCTGCATATCTCGTTGATGGCTTGCTTTTTTCTTTTACCTGATATTCTTCATTTCCTCTCTTTATTTGTTTCTTTCTTATTTTGGATTTTATTGCTTGATTGGTTATTTATTTGATTATTTTTCATGGCTACAGGGTGCATATATTTACATTTTTTGTCGAACTTACATCCTTTTCCTTCTTTTAGGTTTTTGCATATTTTTGGATGTAGATCTCTGCAATCATCCTCATATCCATCTAAGTATGCACATTTACCATATATTTCATAGTTGTGACATACCTTAGGATGTTTGTAGTAACATTTTTCTCCATATCTGAGAGAGAGAGAGAGAGAGAGAGAGAATGCAAATGCTAGGTAGAAGTCTGGACGGAATACATGTGAATAACAACATAAAGGTGAATAACACAATGTCTTCTTGAGCCAGCCCTGTTAAGGTTAAAATGCATATATATTTATATATATATATATATATATATATATATATATATATATATATGCATTAACATAAATAACAGATATTAGCTTCTAATCCACAGTTGTCGAGGTCGGTGAGATGGACAGTGACACCAAAAGCCCTTTAAGTCCAAGCTCAGCCCAGATATGACGGGAGGGGGAAGAAAAGAGGTGGGAAGAAGGTGACGTAAAAATAACCGGAAACAACTGATAATAGTGTCTAATCCACAAATTTTGAGGTCGCTGAGATGAATAGTGATATTTCCGATGCCATTCAATTCCAAATCCAGCCCCAACAGGAGGGGGGGGGGAGAGTAAGAAGGGGTGGGAAGAGGGGCAGATATTAGTGTCTTATCCAGAGTTTTCAAGCCCGCTGAAATGAATAGTGACACTCAGATGTCCTGTAAGTCCAAGTTGTGCCCCAATAGGAGAAGGGGGGGGGGGGGTAAGAAGGGGGTGTAAAGGGGTGACATATAATAATGATGTATAAGAATAACTGAAAATGATATATGAATGGTTATTCCATAGTCTTTGAGGTTGCTGAGATGAATAGTGACACTCCCAATGGCCTTCAATCTTAGTACTAGTTTTCAAGGTCACTGAGATGATTAGTGACACTCCCAATAACCTTTATTTCAGCCCCGATATGAAGGGTGGGTGAGAAGGGTTTAAAAATAGTGTCAAAGATGAAGGCTAGTAGTGTCTAATCCATAGTTTTTGAGGTTGCTGTGGTGAACTGATACTCTCCCGATGATCTTCAAGTCCAAGTTCAGCTCCAACAGGAATGGGGGTGAGAAGTGGTGAAATAAAAAATGTCAAAAATGCTGGGTGATGTAACTGAAGCAACTATCTTAGCAGGAGAGAGAGAGAGAGAGAGAGAGAGAGAGAGAGAGAGAGAGAGAGAGAGAGAGTTTATAGGTTGTCATTCACAGTCTTCCCGGGCAGCGCTGGATTGGCCAGTATAGATTATATATATATATATATATATATATATATATATATATTATGGCCATTTGTATATGTATATATATATATATATATATATATATATATATATATGTGTGTGTGTGTGTGTGTGTGTGTGTGTGTGTGTGTGTGTGTATGTGTGTGGCAGGCTGGTGTTAAGGATGCCGTCAAAGTGTAAATGGTAGCTTACATTTAAATGGTTTTTTTTTGCAAACGTGGTTCATCCTAGACTTACCCGCTAAAGTATGGATGTGGCTGTGATTTTTGCTTCGTCTCTCCTCGGAAGCCACCGCCTTTTAGAGCAAAAGGCTTTATGTTGAAATACACATACCTGGTATGTATGAAAAAGTTAAAAGAAAAGAGTACGTGGCATATATGGAGGATGTTGGATGTATGATTGAATGTGAATGAAATGGAAAATAAAATTTAGGCTAAAAGCCAAGCACTAGGACCAATGAGGTCATTCAGTGCTGAAAGGAAAATTGAGAGTAGACAGGCTTTAAAGGTGCAACATGAGGTAAACCTCGCAGTTGCAATGGGCAGTAATTGTTAGGAGAGGGTGGAAAATAAGATGGAAGGAAATGAAAGTTTTCAATGCTAGAGACGAAGCATGAGTTAGGACTTTACAGACGGGGGAGTGACTGGTCTAGTGTTCAGTGTGAGCCAGAACAAAGGTATGTCATGTCTCATTGCTGCTTAATTTAATATCTACGGATACAATAATTTGAGAAAAAAAGTTAGTACATGTGGTAGCAAAGTTCTTGTGAATGAAAATGAACTGTGTATCAAGTGCCGATACACAAAAGCATTTGGACGTGTTTGCAAGAGGAGAAATTTAAGAATAAACATGAGAAAGATCTATGTGAAAAGTATTGAAAATTATGAATATGGAACAACGAATGCAAATAAGGGTAGTTTACAGAATGGAGGCGGTTGATTCGTACAGGTATATGAAAGTATAACGAGGGTTGGCTGAGAGAAGAGGCAAGTTACTGGAAGGCAAAGCAAGAAAGGCAGCAGGATGTGTGCAAAAGATATGAATCGTTGGAGTGTCAATAAGAGTCAGGGTGAAAAATTAATGTATGAGGGCATTTTTGAGTCCTTACTCGTCATGGAAGTTAAGTGCGGATGGTGAGTGTTAATGAATTTTAAAGGGTTTTATATACATAAACATATACACACGCAAGCATAAACAAAAATACATACATATATATATATATATATATATATATATATATATATATATATATATACATATATACACACACACACACACACACACACACACACACATATATATAATATATTATATATATATATATATATATATATATATATATAATATTTATTATATTATCATATCTATTATACACTTATCTATTTATTACACACAAGCGCACACGTGTATGTGTGTGGTTATTAAATTACCTCGTAAAGAACGCATATTTTATAAATTCTAGATGTCTGAAGGTGAAACCAATTTGCCTCCAGTCATGTTTTTCATTTTATATTCTCGTGGTTTCATACACATTTGATGCTCATCATGTGTTAACTCATGATTTTTACACACACATATACTATATATGTGTGTATGTATATATATACGTATGTGCGCGTTTATGTAAGTATGTATGTAATTAGTGAGTATTTGTTGGAGTTGTAGGTAGATAGCGTTCGTTTTAGGCCGAAAGAAAGAACATGATTGCATTCTGTAGAGAGAGAAGAGAGAGAGAGAGAGAGAGAGAGAGAGAGAGAGAGAGAGAGAGAGAATGTCCACAGGTATCCTTCAGAGAATAAATTTATTCTTGGTAATGTCGCGCGATACGCAGTGACATTTACATCTACACTCAAATCAGGTCGATGCTTTCATTACCAATTGCTCTCTCTCTCTCTAGCAGAAAGCTGCCCTTTCTTCTACGAATCTTCCATCTGCTTTTCTGTTCAGACAAACACAGACACAGACACTAACACACACACACACACATACATCAATCATACATCCAACATCCTCCGTATATGCCACGAACTCTTTTCTTTTAACCTTTTCATACATACCAGTGTATTTCAACATCAAGCCATTTGCTCTAAAAGGCGGTGGCCTCCGAAAACCATATAAATATAAGCTGCCATTTACACTTTGACAGCATCCTTAACACCAGCCTGCCACACACACACACACATATATATATATATAAATATATATATATATATATATATATATATATATATATATATACATATACATGTGTCTATAATATAATCTATATTATATAATATATAATAATATTAATATATATGTATATATATAATCTATATAATCTATACTGGCCAATCCAGCGCTGCCCGGGAAGACTGCGAATGACAACCTATAAACTCTCTCTCTCTCTCTCTCTCTCTCTCTCTCTCTCTCTCTCTCTCTCTTCCTTTCCTGCTAAGATAGTTGCTTCAGTTACATCACCCAGCATTTTTGACATTTTTTATTTCACCACTTCTCACCCTCATTCCTATTGGAGCTGAACTTGGACTTGAAGATCATCGGGAGAGTGTCAGTTCACCCCAGCAACCTCAAAAACTATGGATCAGGCACTACTAGCCATCATCTTTGACACTATTTTTAAACCCTTCTCACCCACTCTACTATCGGGGCTGAAATAAAGGTTATTGGGAGTGTCACTAATCATCTCAGTGACCTTGAAAACTAGTATAAATTAGACACTAATATCTGTCGTTTTTGGTTCTTTTTACATGTCATCCCCTTCCCACCCCTTTTCACCCCCCCCCCTTCCTATCAGGACTGAACTTGAAGGCCATTGGGAGTGTCACTATTCATCTCAGCAACCTCAAAGACTATGGATTAACCATTCATATATCATTTTCAGTTATTCTTATACATCATTATATGTCACCCCTTCACACCCCCTTCTTAGCCCCCCCTCTCCTATTGGGGCTGAACTTGGACTTACAGGACATCTGAGTGTCACTATTCATTTCAGTGGGCTTGAGAACTCTGGATAAGACACTATCTGCCCCTCTTCCCACCCCTTCTCACTCCCCCCCCTTCCTGTTGGGGCTGAATTTGGAATTGAATGGCATCGGAAATATCACTATTCATCTCAGCGACCTCAAAATTTGTAGATTAGACACTATTATCAGTTGTTTCCGGTTATTTTTATATGTCACCCTCTTCCTACCTCTTTTCTGCCCCCTCCCGTCATATCAGGGCTGAGCTTGGACTTAAAGGGCTTTTGATGTCACTGTCCATCTCAGCGACCTCGAAAACTGTGGATTAGAAGCTAATATCTGTCATTTATGTTAATTTTACATGTCTCGCCCTTTTCTACTCCGTGCCTATAACCCCCTTTGGTACCAGGTGATGTCTTACCCCCACAGTATTCTTTTCTAGATGGTAAGTCATTTGTATACCAAGTTTGGTTCCAATTGGTCAGTATTGTAAAAATTAATTCTGTTTATAGCCCTGAAGATGGGACAGAGTTCCTGAAATGTTGGTGTAAATAAAAAGAAGAGATGATTTCCAGTCTTCTTGCTGTCCTGTCCAATATAATATATGTATTTATAATTATATATATATATATATATATATATATATATATATATATATATATATATATATATATATATATATTTATATAACATTCAGGAGTCCCAGGAAGACAGCAGTCTAAGAAGCATGCTTTATTTATATGAGAAACGTTTCATGTTGCTTCAACACATCATCAGTCTGCAATAATTAAAAATTTTACTTAATAAAGATTAAAAGTTAAAAGTACAAATTATTACCACTCAAAAATCAGCTAAAAATAATTCAAAACTTAAAAAAAAAAAAAAACATGAGGGAGGAAGGCTACCTATTCAAGGTAAGGAAAAGAGCCAAGTGACCACAACAGTTCATACATGCCCAGACAACACTTAGGCCAGAGAGAGAGGAGACGAAGAAACATTGGAGTTTAAGCCTGGAGAGAGTTGCTTGATAAATAAAGACTCAAGGGTCGATCCACTGTTGTAGACGTTCATTGTGAACAAAAGGAAAAACATATATATATATATATATATATATATATATATATATATATATATATATATATATGTATATGTAAAGGTTTTTGCCACGGAGGAAAAAATGAAAGGCAAGAGAGCCAAGAACTTTCGGTCTAGTACGACCCTTTACTTAGGCACAACTGATCACACAAAGCAAAAACATGATCAGTTGTGCGTAAGTAAAGGGTCGTATTAGACCGAAAGTTCTTGCCTCTCTCGCCTTTCATTTTTCCTCCGTGGCAAAAATCTTTATTTACCACGTTTTATATACTCCGTGATCAAGTTATTCATATATATATTTACATATATATATATAATATATATATATATATATATATATGTGTGTGTGTGTGTGTGTGTGTGTTGTCTGTGTGTGTGTGTGTGAGTGTAAATATAAATGTGTTTTGTGTGTGTGCGTAGACAATTCTGTCGTAGTTATAATATTATGTACACATGTATCCCATGCGTTCCCAAGAAACCTGCTGGAACGCTGAACCGTTGGGTTGATATTTTTCTCACTTAAACTTTTATGTTTCAACTTTCTTTTCGAACAGAAAGTGGAGCTTATCTTTTATAGAATTTAATTGAATTTGTTCAAGATTTATGTTTGCAGAAACATGCGCTGCCTCTTAATTTTTCCCAAGAGGCCGTTTGAAGGTAAAGTATTGAAGGCGACGGCGCGTTCTTTATATATATAATTTCTATGTCAAAATCTAATAAGTATTCGACGGACAAAGCTAGAAAAAAAATTGTTTCCCTCTCTTTCTTGCCAAATGAAATGGAAACTAAATGGAAACTGCCCTTCCCTGCTTAGAAGAATGTATAATAATTGACTTTTATCTGTTTCTTCATAGACCTCTAATTTTGGAGTCATAATAAATCCTTCTTATAATGAATTGGATATTTGATAAGGAATATAAAAGTTAGGCGAAAGGACAAGCGCCGGGGCCTATGAGGTCATTCATCACTGAAAGGGAAATTTAGAGGAAAAAGGTTTGAAAGGTGTAACATAAGAACTCTCGCAGTTGCACTATGAAACAGTTGTTAGGAGGGGCGGGGCGGGTGGCGGAAGTAAGATCGAAGAAAGAGAATATGAACGGAGGTACAGTAAAAGGAATGGAAGGGGTTGCAGCTAGGGGCCGAAGGGGTGCTGCAAAGAACCCTAATTAATGCCTACAGTGCACCGAGAGAGGTGCTCTGATTGCGCAAAAGCGGCTGTTTAACAAGCGTGGATTATTATCAACAGCAAATCATTATTATGATCATAGTTTTGAGGTCGCTGGGAGAAACAGGTTTTCAGCAGAATTTCATTTATGTGGTTTTCTTAGAACAATAATTATTAGACTTGCGGAAGGAAATCCATATAGTATTTGGGAGACCTCTAATCATTTGAATTTATATCTTCAAGTCACTGCGCAGAAATATTGTTCAGATCGTGTCGTGTTTTGCAGTGGTATCATCCGAAAACAAATGCACCACATTACCCCTCTTGGAAATGAAATCTTTTCACAGATTTTCCCTTTCATGTCTTTTCTGGAGTAATCTGATAGACTGACGTCAGAATCTTGAAGCAGTGGCTAACAGTCCGGGCCCTTGTTGAATTATGCATCTCATGAAGGTTCAAGTTTCTGGGAACGTCAATACCATAACAAATGGTATGTTGATGTGTGGAGGCAGGGAGGATAGACCAGTGTTCTTACAATGCTTTGTGCATCATTAATCCCTTCTTTCATTTATGCGAATTGCAATGCGAAGTAGAATGTATAGAAGTGCGTTGACGAAAGTAAAGGGAGGGGCAGCAGTGAATAACGATACCTGTCCGACAATGAGTTGCAATGAGACATTGACTGCTTTTTGCCGGCCATTGCCAATTTATCAGAATTAAGACGTTTCGCTGTAAATGACCGGCAAATACTGTAGAGCGAACGAAGCTCTCTCCCCTTTAAATCATAGTCTCACGCCGCGGTATGAATAATGTGTGTTCGTCATTACCTTGGCAACAAGGATATTGTTGATGAGGGTTTGTCACACGAGCATTCATCAGGACCCGCTGAGCTAAAATGATTTTTTGACGAACTTGATACCCTTGCGAGGAGAGATTTATCGCCGTCACGGAAGTGGATGAATATGCGTCCTGATGGATGAAGGACCGACAATTGCCGGGTGCACGCGTTAATTGCACCCCTTCAGGCAGCTAATCTCGACATTATTTGACGTTACTGCTTGATTCATAAGCGGGCTTTAGTCGGCAAAGGAAAGATCCACGAATGGTTTAAAACGGCGGCTGGGACGATGATTAGAGGGACGCTGGGTACGAGGTGTCATTCTTATCACTTCTGGCGTAAATTTAATTTTTTTTTTGTACTGGATTCTAATATGTGCGAAATCGCGGTGGTTATACGTCCTAATTTTCTGGGATAAGTCCAATGGTCTGTATCAGTCTCCTGTACTTTTTAACACAGTATGCTAAGCCAGGGCCTCTTGGTTGCCTGAGGTCAGCTTAATCTACACCTACCAGTTTAAAGGGGCAAGCAAGCAACCAAGGAAAGTTATTCCAAATTCTAATTATATAATAATATATATTATATCATTAATATATAATATATCTATATTATTTATATATAATTATATATAAATATTTATTAATATATACATATATATATATATATATATATATATATATATATATATACTAATATATATATATATAATATATATATATTTTCGGGCAATAATATGTGATTAAGTAGTATGGTAGATTCCAAAAGAATTTCAGTCTTTAGAGTAGATCTCGGAGTCCAAAAGTCTGGCCACCCCTGCTGTAGAGGGTAACATAGCCTGCAGTTTATATTAGCACAAAAACTATTGTGTCACTTGAATATTAATTACTTTACGTTATCAATTTTATGAAATTTATCATTGCAACGCCAGATCGCAGTGACTGAAACACTCAATAGGTTTAATAGTCCTCTGAAGTGGGTTTTGTTGTTCGTTCTTGTCATCAGTTGTATACTGTTGGACTGCCTGCTTTTGTTTCTTCTTTTAGGCATGAGGCTGTCGGCGTTTTTCCCCTGATTTGTATTCCGTTCAGAGTGTTTGTTTTGTGGCCATTTGCTCTCATAGGAAAACTTCCCGAGTCACTTGGTTATGTTTCCTTTACACAATCTTTCTGTTTGTATATTATTGTCTTGATGTAAAGTAGTTGTGTTCTATTTTGAATAACTGGCGTTTTATCAGTGGTAAAGGAAAAATGTAATACGTGAATACCTTTCTATTTTGACTTCATTAAGGTTTGAGAATCTTTACAATTTATTCTATCCAGGTCCATTATTTTAACTAATGATAAATTCCAACGAATTTGAATACAAATAAGTTTTTTTCTGAGGGAAGCTGTAGACGATTTCCTTTCCCACGTTTATATGGTAGAACATTCTTTAATATGGGAAAGGTTGCTGAGGGAATATGAAAATCACAGTCGCCATGTGATGTAAGTGATAACGGCTGATGCCTTTCTTTTTAAATAGTATTTAATATATGCCCTCTTGCAGTTCCAATTCTCTCGCTGTTCCCATCTTACGGTGAAATATACGCTTCATGGCGTCTTGTAATGATTGGTTAATTAATGCAATGGTTTTACAGATCGTCATTTTCTAATTAGCTAAAAATTATTACCCAGTTACGTGGTTTCGGTTTCTTTAAATTCTTGTTCAGGAGGTAAAACCGTATAGAAAAACGTCAACTGCCATAGTCTACCTCGCCGCGGAATAGTTATATAGATCTACCTTGGTTTCAGTTAGTTGCTCACCAGTTCATTGTCATGGTAACAAAAGTATCTGTGATTCAGTTGTCCATCTTGATATGGTTTCCATTTGCGTATTACCTACATATTTCGGTAAGGTTGCGTCACCCATGAGTTCGCATTAAAGAAAACGTGTGGGCGGTGAGGTTAAATGTGGTGTGTGGAATCCGTAGACTATAATACATCTCACGGTGTAAAATGGAGTATAGGCCTGGCATGGACCTGTGTGCCCGGACCCAGTTCCAAGACAGGTAGCATAGTAGATTTAAAGAATAATCTAAAGTAAGCGTTTATTGCACATGTAGCTGTCATATTATCGTTATTAGTTTAAGACTGTTTTGGTGCAAGTTTTTTTTTATTGGTTATATAATTTTTTCTTTTCTAAAAACTGATTTCTGTATTTTTCCTTTGTTACTTCTTTTTATTGAACACTATATTTTTTGGAAGCTTGAATATCCGAGTCAGTGGTCCCTGTGGGCTTGTTCCTTATGGATAGGGTTCATCTCCTGAATATAATAGTAATAATAATGATAACAATATGCTGGAAGAGGACCTTCATTAATAAAGGGTTTATTGAAAATAATGGCTATTTCAGCCGCGTTTATTTTGTATAGAATAGAAAAACTTCTATACAAAATAAACGCGGCTGAAATAGCCATTATTTTCAATAAAAACCCCCAATTAATAATAATAATAATAATAATAATAATAATAATAATAATAATAATAATAATAATAATAATAATAATAATATAATAAGGGTTAATGGTATCAAAACGGATAGGGTGATACGTGCAAATAGACCAGACGTGACGTTGATTGATAAAATCAAGAAGAAAGTATCACTCATTGATGTCGCAATACCATGGGACACCAGAGTTGAAGAGAAAGAGAGGAAAAAAAATGGATAAGTATCAAGACCTGAAAGTAGGAATAAGAAGGATATGGGATATGCCAGTGGAAATTGTACCCATAATCATAGGAACACTAGGGACGATCCCAAGATCCCTGAAAAGGAATCTAGAAAAACTAGAGGCTGAAGTAGCTCCAGGACTCATGCAGAAGAGTGTGATCCTAGAAACGGCGCACATAGTAAGAAAAGTGATGGACTCCTAAGGGTGCAACCCGGAACCCCACACTATAAATACCACCCAGTCGAAATGGAGGGCTGTGATAGAGCAAAAAAAAAAAAAAAAAAAATAAAAATAATAAAAAAAAGTAGCTCCAGGACTTATGAAGAAGAGTGTGGTCCTAGAAACGGCGCAAATAGTAAGAAAAGTAATGGACTCCTAAGGGTGTAACCCGGAACCCCACACTATAAATACCACCCAGTCGAATTGGAGGACTGTGATAGACCAAAAAATAATAATAATAATAATAATAAAACGACCAGTACCATTTGAACAGGATATTCTGGTTCACGCTTTTTCTTTGTTCACGTTATAAGTTGTTTGTCTGCTTCTCGGATTACCTCAGTTGGACGTATGGGCAAGGTCGTTCGGGTTTTCCCCGTGAGTCGTCGAAAGGAATTATGGATTATCGTTTTTGTAACCTTGTTTTTATTTTGTTTTTTCCTTTTTTTTTTTTATTCCTCTCTGTCATGCAATATGGCTTCTTTATTGATTCGGTGTACTAACGATGCCTGTAATAACCTTCATTTTCCTCCTCCCCCTCCGTGACTCTCTCTCTCTCTCTCTCTCTCTCTCTCTCTCTCTCTCTCTCTCTTTAGCCGAATCTCGAACCGGATGGGGACAGACAGATGGGCGCGGCTACAAATATATACCTCCATTGACATGAACAGTTAATTGAGTACTTAGTTGTTAGACGACTGTTGTGGGCCACATCTGGGATAGAAGAGGAGAAAGAGTGGAGATCATTCATATATATATATATATATATATATATATATATATATATATATATATGTGTGTGTGTGTGTGTGTGTGTGTGTGTGTTTCCTCTTCTTCTCCACTCTTTCTCCTCGTCTATCCTAGCTGCGGCCCACAACGGTCGTCTAACAACTAAGTACTCAATATTATATATATATATATATATATATATATATTATATATAATATATATTATATATTATAATATATAAAGTACATGTACCTTTCATTGTTAGTACTATGTATGTATCTTACACCGTATTTACATAGTAGATATATGTTAGTGCACTTACATAAAGCGCTTATGGATGTAAGTACTGACTCACGCATAGAATGCAAGAGTAAAAAACAAAAAAAAAAAACAAAAACAAAAACCGTTCGATAGTTTGTGGGGAAGAGAGATTTAGTGGGATCCGTCACGCGTCCTTCCCTGGTTCTTGAATTTCTACTTCTTCTGCCAAAAAACGAGACTTAACTATTGTAATAGTACTGTTATTATTATTAATATATTATCCTGAAGATGAACCCTATTCATATGGAACAAGCCCACAGGGGCCAGACATGAAATTCAAGCTTCCAAAGAATATGTTGTTCGTTGGTAAAATCTATCTATTGTTCTAAGGGGTCCACAGTAATAGAAAAAAATATTAATAGTTCGTGTATAATTTAAAAGCACTCTACAAAACTTACGAACCCTTCCCTGGGTTCATCTTCAGTCCAAGTGAATGATTAAACAAAACAAGTACGAACTATCAACATTTATCTTTTATTATTGTGGACCCGTAGAACAATATGGTGTTTTTTTAGGCAGAGGAGAGGGTAAAAGGAAATACTACCGAAAGAGATCTTACATATTAAAAAGAAACGATAAATTAATTCACTAATGAATAGATAAAAATGGATCAAAATGCAAGGAGAGAATAGAAGGGCAACAGTAACCCTTATAATGGCTGAAAGAAAATGACACATTAATAATATTCTTATCATAATAATTATTAAATACCCTTAAATCAGTAAACTGTACATAAACTTATTTAGACTGGCTATTTCGTATAATCTTACGTGACTGGGACAGTACATATGGGGTCACTGCGCGCGTGCGTGCGCGCGTCGGCAAACACAAGCTTAATCCTATAATTGTTGTTGTTTGGGAAACCCCCTTCGGGGTCCCAGTCAGTGAGGAGGAGAAAGGACCACAGAGCATGGACTTCGTTTTCCCCAAATTTGGAACTTTGAGGGCTGAGAGTCCCGCCATAATAGCACATGAATTTCTCTCTCTCTCTCTCTCTCTCTCTCTCTCTCTCTCTCTCTCTAAATTTTATGAGGACTTGGTTTGCAGAAATGCAGTTTTTAGTTGTTCTTTACTCACCGCATAATTAACATAACATATAGATTCACTTTATCTGATGCGCTCTCTCTCTCTCTCTCTCTCTCTCTCAATTTTGTGAGGGCCTGGTTTTTAGAAATGAAATTCCTTAATTAACGTAGCATATGGATTCACTTTATCTCTCTCTCTTAGTTTTATGAGGGCTTGGTTTTAAGAAATGAAATTTCGTAGTTAACATAGCATATGGATACACTTTAATTAATGCTCTCTCTCTCTCTCTCTCTCTCTCTCTCTCTCTCTCTCTCTCTCTCTCTCTCTCTCTCACTTTTATGAGGGCTTGGGTTTTAGAACTGAAATTTCAAAATTAACGTAGCATATGGATTCACTTTACTTGATGCTCTCTCTCTCTCTCTCTCTCTCTCTCTCTCTCTCTCTCTCTCTCTCTCAATTTTATGAGGACTTGGGTTTTAGAACTGAAATTTCAAAATTAACGTAGCATATGGATTCACTTTACTTAATGCTCTCTCTCTCTCTCTCTCTCGCCTCTCTCTCTCCTCTCCTTCTCTCTCTCTCTAACTCATAATTTTTGAGGATTGGGTTTTAGAACTGAAATTTCATAATTAACAGTAGCATATGGATTCGCTTTATTTGATGCGCTCTCTCTCTCTCTCTCTCTCTCTCTCTCTCTCTCTCTCTCTCTCTCAATTTCATGAGGGCTTGGTTTTTAGAAGTGAAATTTCGTAATTAACATAGCATATGGATACACTTTATTTGATGCTCTCTCTCTCTCTCTCTCTCTCTCTCTCTCTCTAAGGTAAGGTAAGGTCTCTCAATTTTATGAGGGCTTGGTTTTCATTAATGGAATTTTTTAGTTGTTTCATAAGAAACAATTGTCCCCACACACAAAGTTCACCTGAAGCGATATGAAACAGAGGAGCCTTCACCTCAACTGACATTCAGCCGTAACGTCAAGAATATTGTTGAACTGTTCAGAGACGATTTCTTTATCCGTTAGTGTACTTGGACCCCATAAAAATACATGTCTATAGAAAGCCTTCGTCAGCCTTGCTGTGGCTGATAACTCTCATTTGAAAGCTGATATGACTGTTTAGCTGAAACATCGCTGACTGATTACTCTGATAAGATTGCGATCTTTTAACTAGTCTTCCTGAAGAGATACCTCTATCTTCAAAGTTACATATAATTGTGTTCGCTATCTGCAGTCAGACTATGTGTGTATATACATATATAAATATATGACCCCAACCTGAGTCACGTAGGATTCTATTCTTACTGTGTGGGTCATGTATAAATCAAACACTGGTTTAAATGAACTTACACAAGGGCCCAAGTGAATCTGAACTGAAATCTACAGTAACCGCGAGTTAGAGGCTGAGGGTGAAATCTGCAGAAGGCAGCAAGCACGTCCTCCCCATTTCTTGAACGAAATATAGCTGCCTGTCCTTCAAGGGGGACACCTTGGGCCTTCTCGCCATTTCCTCTCGTCCCCCACAACTCCCGATGTCTTCCCTCCTTGACGTGATTGGTTCCGGTACCTCTCCTTAGGCCTATCAGCCAGTCGGTGCCAGAGAAGGCGACGCTAAATATCGCCGAACTTTACGGGGATGCTGACCCGTGACCCCTTTCACTCACTTTGTAATGGCATTCACTTATGACACAGGCTCTGCATCACGCTCTTGCGCTCTCAGCAGGGCGTTTACGTGTTCCACTGGCTCCTCTCCCAAATACCCAGCCAACCCCGGGTACGGGGACACCGGTTTGTTGGTGTGGAACACCAGGCTATCCTCAAGCATTGCACGCAGGTGCAAACAGGTGTTGCTTGCTTACGGCCCCAGTGCGGATCGGCAGTTGCATTCTCCCCAGATAGTTTCTGTCTTCTATCTGGATTGGGGAATTGTGTTCGAAAGCGTTGATCGCACTGCACCTGATACTTGTCATCTGCCCTAAACAGCCGCCGCTGTGTAGTTGGGAACTCTCGTCGGGTCATGTTACAAAACCAAACCTGGTACTGTTCCACTGTGCATAGCGGCATCTGTTGAAGGTCCAAGATCACCGAATATGGCAGTATGATATCCTTCCCGTACATCAGGAAATAAGGCGTGTCCCCAATTGAGCTATTATAAGCGGTGTTAATAGCCAGCTCAGCCGTCTGCAACAGGGCTTTTCCATCGTATTACACACACGACAGTTGCTCACAAATCTAGTTATGTCCTTACGCATGCTAACCCAAAAGAAGAGCTCGGGGACTTTCTAAGGGATCTTAGAAAGGGCTAACATAAATGATGTGCGTGGCTTTCTCTATCAAAGCTCGAGGAAGGACGACTCGGGCTCGGATCTCACCGGCCCTTTTCTACACAATAAGACTTCTTCCATCCTTTGGAAAATGCACAAAACTCGGGAACTCGTTGCTCTCACCTTATACGGGCCTTAATCTGGCTAATCCAGGCTTCAGAACCCCGATTTTCAATCAACTCGCACACTCCAGCCTCAAAAATCAACCACACTTTCATTCTCGGGGCATTTATCCTGGAACCTCGCGGACAGAGCTCCACCTGCATTCAACCAAGATGGAATAACATATGTTATTCCATCTTGCATTCAACCAGCTGTCGTCTCGACCACTCCCACTCAGCTGAGTGTTTTCGCGAGATTCCCGTTTTCTATGCGTCGTGTTTACATCTGATCGACTGTCATTGTTTTGATTTGTCGCAACTTCTGTGCCATCAATGTTACGAGATTTCTTTCGTCGTTCTTCCTTGCGCTCTGATGTTCCTGAAGAGAGCATCCGTCACCCTATTACTTTTTCCGGGAATATGCTCGATCTTTATATCAAACTCTAAAATTCGCTTGGTCCAACGAGCTTGGCGATTTGTAATATCACTCTTCTTAAACAGGTACGTTAACGGTCGGTGAGCTGTGAAAATCTGTATTTTATGTCCCAATAAAAAAATAGCGGTGCCTCTCCAGCAACCATAAGACCGCCAAAGCCTCTCGATCGAAGGTACTATAATTTTTCTCAGCCCATTTTAATGCGCGTGATACAAAACAAACTGGTCTTAGATTGCCTTCCTCGTCAACTTGAGAGATTACCCCTCCTATCGCGATATCAGTCGTATCTGTGGTCACTGTAAAAGGCCGATCAAACCTTGGATAAGGCAAGAGTGCGTCGCTCACCAGGGCATCTTTCAATTTCTGAAAAGCATCTTCCTCTTTTGCACTCCATTGGAAACCAGGTAGTTTCCTTCATGCATCTAACGGTTTCGCTATCTGTCCGAAGTTCCTAATGAACTGCCGATAATAATCAGCGAATCCGAGGAAGCTGGCCACATCCTCCTCATGTTTTGGCCGTGAAAATTCTTTAATTGCTGCGACTTTATCGGCACAAGGTTTAAGGCCTTCAGAAGTCACTATGTGCCCCAAAAACTCTACTTCAGACTGGACAAATTTGCATTTCTCTAAATTGATTTTCATACCATGGCGCCTTAATGCTTCTGAAACTTCTATCAAGTTAGCCATATGCTTCCTTACGGTAGGACCGACTACAATGATATTGTCTATGTAGACAAAAACTCCAAGGCCAATTATGGAAGCTAAAACTGACATCATTACTCGTGAAAAATGACACGGAGCATTCTTGAATCCAAAGGGAGGGAAATTATATTCATATGGCCGATTATTCGCTATAAAGGCTGATTTCTCTTTACTCTCGTCATCTAGAGGAATTTGATGATAGACCGACTTGAGATCCAGCTTGGTGAAAAATTGACTCTCTCTTACTTTAAACAAAAGCTCTTCGATCGAGGGCAATGGATAAGCATGATCTTTCGAAATGGCATTCAGGCGCCTATAATCAACACACCACCTGAGAGAGCCATCTTTGTTCTTAACTAAAACGATTGGAGAAGCCCAGAGAGACCAATTTTCTTGAATAATACCCTGATCTTGCCATTGATTTATTGTTTCCCCAATTACTTGTTCGTGACATGCAGGAGTTCTATAAGGCTTAATTCTCCCTGGGGGCTCTTCTATCGCTATCACATCTTGATATTCTCTTACTATGTTTCCTGTATAACTGCGGTAATTCAAAGGCGTTACTTTGACAGTTGTTTGCAATAGCCTTCTAAGCCATGGTTCGCTGCGATCTTGACTCTGGGTAGTCAAGGCCGACACAGCGTTATCGGCTTCTACAAGGGTGCACACTTCTAAATCACAAAGAGAATCATTACTACTTAATTCTAACCTTTTTCTACTTACATTGATAAAAGGTATATTCGCCTTTCCATCGACGATGGTAGCGACCCCTGGCAGCATAAAGTCTGCCCACTTTTTATGGGTATTAATATAGACCATTGTTCCCTCTTCCATCCTTTGTGCTGGGACGACAGGAAGAGAGTAGAGATGGGAGGAAGGGATTACCTCCCCTACCTCAAGGTAAGCCGATACCACCCATGGTACCATTCCCGTATTCCTATTGGATGCCCGGTCCACCTTAACACGTCGGTTCTCTTTTCCCTGGGCGGAATGGTACTGCCCGATTCCCACTGGCATCGACACTTTCCTCACTCCCCTTCCCTGTCGCTTCCCCCTTCCTCTTAAGGGAGGGGACTCGACGACGTCGTTTTTTGAACACAGGCTGACTAGATGATCTGTTGTGCCTGACCTAATACAGCACCTTTTTACGTACAAGGGGCATTGGGCGCGCAGATGACCCCTCCCCTTGCACTGCCAACAGAGCACCCCCGTCGCAACCATGCTCCCTCCTCCCCTAGAACCACTCCGTCGGTTGGCACTAGGGCCAGCTGGCCCAGTCCCCTCGAGCTGGATGGGGCTGGTAGAGCGCCGCTATTTTGTGCTGCAGAAGGGTCAGTGGCGGCGGCGACGATGGGTCGGGGGTAGGAGGACGTCCTCCCCTCCGCTTGCAGACGTCTCCCTTTGTCTAGCGCCATTTGCGCCTGAGGAATCAACGTCTTCAATGGTTGCCCAGGGTCCGCCAGGAATGCAGCTACGGAGTTGGTTGGGGAGGACCCATAACAGCATCCGGCGACAGAAGACCACTCTGTCCTCCTCCGTCTGTTCAGTCTTCGCGGCGGTCTGTGCAATTCTCTGCGCATCCGTCCAACCCCCAGTAGCCCTTTCGACACTTTCAATGAAGGCTTCAATCGACAGGAAACCCTCCTTTGGTCTGGAATCGTCAAATTCGGCGATGGGAAATAACGGAACGGGAAGTTCCGTCACTACACTGGTAGGCACTACAACGGTCGTCGCCGGTGGTGGCATTGGAATCTCCGACCGAGGGGAAACGAGCGTTCCATTCCCGCTGTTGCAGTTCCCCGCCGACGTAGACCTATTCGTTTCACTATTGCTGCTCGGAATTTCCGACGGTATAGCGCTGTTCATATGACTCGCGTTCGTCTGGTTTCCGAGCCCCTGCCGTCTCCACTCCATGAATGCCCTAAAAAGGGCTAGTTCATATTGTTCGTCTATCTCGTGATTTCCCCCACTCCTTGCCGGACTGACGTCTACCGCCCTACCGTCTCTCTTGTCTTCATTACTCTCAGCCCTGTGGGACGTCGCGCTTCTCGTTTAATACTAGTTGGAGAGCCAGGTGGAATTTATTCACACTATTGAGTACAAAATGTTTTAGTGTGTAATTCTATTGTAAATCACCTAACAATGAAAGAAAAGGAAGTCTTAAGTTGCACAATTTTGGGCTTTGGTCCCTGAGGGTCTCAAAAGGGGAGCCAAAAATCCAATTAAACAAACTTTCGAGTACAACAACCGTTTCAAGCCTGTTTCATTTAGATCACCCCTCAAATTAAACTAATGCAACTTAAGACATGAAAATACCCGCCAGGTGTCCCGGGACCCCGGGCGGGCCCCGTCGCGCCGTCCCGGGCACGCGGGCCGTGCCGCCCGCCGGGCGGTCGGGACACGTGGCGGGCCGTCGCCCGCCCGTCCCGGGACACGTGGCGGGCCCGTCGCCCGCCCGTCCCGGGACACGTGGCGGCCGTCGCCTCCCGGGACACGTGGCGGGCCCGTCGCCCTCCCGGGACACGTGGCTCCGGGACACCTGGCGGGCCGCCCGCCCGTCCCGTCCCGGGACACGTGGCGGGCCGTCGCCCGCCCGTCCCGGGACACGTGGCGGGCCGTCGCCCGCCCGTCCCGGGACACCGTGGCGGGCCGTCGCCCGCCCGTCCCGGGACACGTGGCGGGCCGCCGCGCGTTCCCCGGACACTGCCGTGCCGTCCCGGCGCTCCGTCGGGACGCTGGACG
This sequence comes from Macrobrachium nipponense, assembly GCF_015104395.2. Taxonomy (NCBI): domain Eukaryota; kingdom Metazoa; phylum Arthropoda; class Malacostraca; order Decapoda; family Palaemonidae; genus Macrobrachium; species Macrobrachium nipponense. Next base: position 28,395,539 of record NC_087212.1, on the reverse strand, counting down.
TCGTCCCGCCCGCACCGTCGGACAACTGTCGTCCGTCGCCCGCCCGTCCCTGGGACACGTGGCGGGCCGTCGCCCTCCCGCCCGCCTCCCGGGACAGACATGGCGGGCCGTCGCCCGCCGTCCCCGGGACTCTGCGTCGCGCCGTCCCGGGACACGTGGCGGGCCGCCCGCCCGTCCGTGGGACACCTGGCGGCCGTCGGCCCGTCCCGCCCAGCCCGTCCCGGGCCACACCCGTGGGCTGGCCGTCGCCCCCGCCCGCCGTCCCGGGACACCGTGGCGGGCCGTCGCCCAGCCCGTCCCGGGACACCTGGCGGGCCGTCGCCCGCCCTGTCCCGGGACACTGGCGGCCGTCGCCCGCCGTCCGGGACACCTGGCGGGCCGTCGCCCGCCCGTCCCGGGACACTGGCGGTCCGTCGCCCGTCCCGTGGGACCTGGCGGGCCGTACTGCCCGCCGTCGCCCGCACGTCCCGGGACCCCTGGCGGGCCGTCGCCCGCGTCCGACCCGTCCCTGGGACACCTGGCGGGCCGCGCCCGTCGACACTGCGCCAGGCCCCCTCCCGGGCCGTCGACACCTGGCGGGCCGTCGCCCGCCCGTCGACACCTGCTGCCCGTCCCGGGCCCGCGCCCCGGACACGTGGCGGGCCGTCGCCCGCCCGTCCCGGGGTACACCTGGCGGGCCGTCGCCCGCCCTCCCGGGACACCTGTGCCCGCTCCCGTCGCCCTCCCGTCCCGGACACCTGGCGGGCCTCGCCCGCCCGTCCCGGACACCGGGGTGGCCCGGGCCCGTCCGGGCCCGGCTCCGTACCCGGGACACCTGGCGGGCCCGTGCCCGCCCCGCCCAGGTCCCGGGACATCCTGGGCGGCCCGGTCGCCCGCCCCGTTTCCCGGGACATACCTGGCGGGCCGTCGCCCCGCCCTCCCGGGACCATGGACTGGCGGGCCGTTCGCCCGCCCGTCCCGGGACAGGATACCTGGCGGGCCCGTCGCCCGCCCGTCCCGGGAACACCTGGCGGGCGTCGCCCGCCCTCCCGGAACACCTGGCGGGCCGTCGCCGCCCTTCCCGGCCCGGGAACCACCTGGCGGGCCGTCGCCCGCCCGTTCCCGCGGGAACGTGGGCGGGGCCGTCGCCCGCCCAGGCCCGGGTCGGACCACCTGGGGGCCGGTGCCCGTCCCGGGCCCGCCCCCGGGCCGTGGCCGGGCCCGTCCCGGGCCTCGGGCCCGTTTCCGGGACCCTGGCGGGCCGGTCGGCCCCGGCCCGTCCCGGGACACCGGGGCGGGCCCGTCGCCCCCGCCCGGACACCGGTGGCCGGGCCGGTCCCGGGCCCGTCGGGCCGTCCCCGGGACAACCTGGCGGGCCGTCGCCCGCCCGTCCCGGGCCACCTGGGGGGCCGGGGTCGCCCGCCCCGTCCCGGAGCACCGGGTGGCCCCGGGCCCGTCCCGGGCCCGCCCGGGTTCCGGGACAAGTTAAAGTTAACGGTGGCCCGGGCCCGTTCCCGCCGTCGCCCTCCCGTCCGGGGCCACCCTCCGTCCGACCACCCTCGGGGCCGCGGGCCGTTCCGCCCTCCTCCCGCCCGGGTACCCACCTGGTGCTGGCCCGGTCGCCCGTCCCTTAACCGTGGCGGGCCGTCGCCCGCCCGTCCGGGGACACCTGGCGGCCGTTCGCTCCGCCCGTTCCCGGACCACCTGGCGGGCCGTCGCCCGCCCGTCCCGGGACACCTGGCGGGGCGTCGCCCGCCCGTCCCGGACACCTGGCAAGGGCCGTCGCCCCGCTCCGTCCCGGACACGTGGCGGGCCGTCGCCCGCCCGTCCCGGGGACACCCTTGGCGGGCGTTACGCCCGCCCCGTTCCCGGCGACACCTGGCGGGCCGTCGCCGCCCGTCCCGGGACACGTGTCGGGCCGTCGCCCGCCCGCCCGGGACACCTGGCGGGCCGTCGCCCATCCGCCCCGTCCCGGGACACGTGGCGGGCCGTCGCGCCGCCCGGTCCCGGGCACCACCTGGGCGGGGCCGTCGCCCACCTGCCCACCGTCCCAGGACAACCGTGGCGGGCCGATTCGCCCGCCCACCGATCCCGGGACACGGCAGGTGCCGGGATCGCCCGCTTCCGTTTGACCACCCCGGGCACGGGTCCGCCCGTTCCCGACCCACCTGCCCGCGGCCGTCCCGGGCCGCCCGTCCCGGGACACCTGGCGGGGCCGTCGCCCGCCCGTCCCGGGACCCCTGGGCCGGGCCTGTCGCCCGCCCGTCCCCGGGAACAACTCCCGGGCCGTGCGCCGCCCGTCCCGGGACAACCGTGGCGGGCCGTCGGCCCGCCGTCCCCGCCCGGACAACCTGGCCCTGGGGCCGACCGACCCTCCCCGGTCCCGGGACCACCTTGCGGGCCCGACGGCCCGCCGTCCCGGGACAAACCTTGGTGGGGCCGGGCCGCCACGCCCTGTTTCCCGGGACCCGTGGCCGGGCAGCCGCCCGCCCGTTCCCGGGACCCACCTGGCGGGCCGCCAGGCCCGCCTGTTCCCGGGACCCGTGGCGGGCCGCCGCCCGCCCGTTCCCGGGACCCGTGGCGGGCTGTCGCCCGCCGTCCCTGCAGAGAGCAACACCTCTGCTTAGCCTTAGAACCAGAATATGCCAGTGAATCCTTTCAATTCTCCTGGGGCTTCTTTGAATCCTCTGCTTCTTCTCCAGTCATGCCCGAATCTTCTCTGAATCCTGTGCTTCTCTTGGCTCTTCACGTTTTTTCTAAATCCTCTGCTTCCTCTTTTGACACTCCACGAATCTTTTCTGAATCCTCTGCTTCTCCTGGCACTCCACGAGTCTTCTCTGAATCCTCTGATTCTTCTTTTGACACTCCACGTATCTTCTTTGAATCTTCTGCTTTTTCTCCTGGCACTCCACGAATCTTCCCTGAATCCTCTGCTTCTCCTGGCACTCCACGAATCTTCCCTGAATCCTCTGCTTCTCCTGGCACTCCACGAATCTGAATCCTCTCTTTCCTGGCTCCAACGAATCTTCCCTGAATCCTCTGCTTCTCCTGGCACTCCACGAATCTTCTTTGTATCCTCTGCTTCTACTCCGGGCACTCCACGAATCCTCTCATTTTCCTCACCGTTTCTACATTCCTCCCATTTTCCTTTCCCTTTTCAGGAATCAATGAAACTCTTAGAAAACATTTTATCATACTTATTTCCCTCTAACTTTAATTTCCTTCAACGATTAACAAAGCAAACTTATTACATATAAACATCAAACCTTCCATATAGTAAGTTAAAAACTTTAAGGAAATAGAAACCTTTAGTTTTCTCAAAGATAAAATAAAGTATTGCAGTTGATTCCTAGAATCCATTTCAAACTAAAATCCATTGTAACAGATGGATTTATGAAAGAAGTCCTTTAAATTCGAGTAAAACTCGAATTATTATGTGAATAACAAAATCTACTGCCAAAAATTGTGTATATGAAAATCGCAGTTTGTAAATAAACTTTATTGATTTAAATTGAAAAAAAAAAAAAAAAAACTTTCCATACAACAAACATTCTCCTCATATTTTTCACATCTGATCCCTCTTCGTGAGGCCAGCTTAGACTTGATTGCGCCATTCCTTGAAGATGGACAGCTTCTCCTGCATTTTCCAGTTGTCCGTCTCCAGGCATCTGTAACTCCCCTGGAGGTTCTTGAGCTGGCAAACCAATTTCTCCTTCGCTCTTCGCAGCTGTCGAACCTCATCTTCCAACTGGTCGTTCCGTTCGCCCTGACGCCGGTCTTCCTATCCAGCGACTTGAAGCGATGATTTCGTTCCTCTAGAAGGCACCTCCGCTCGTTCCTCTTGAGTTTCGCAACCTGAACTTCACAATGGAGTCCACACGTTTCCTTCGTGAAGTCTTCCACTTCCTTCGCAGGCGCTGGAACCTGACCTCGGCGTCTTTCGTGTCGGATTCGCGCTTTTCGGTCGCGTATTTTTGTTCCTGGATGAGCCTCGCCATCCGGGCGGCTTCTTCGGTCTTTATCTGCAGGTCTTTCTCCTTCTGTCGTAGCAGTTTCTCTTGCCTCTGGCAATTGCACTGTCAGTTCCCTTATCCTCTTACATAGGGCATCGCTTCTCTGCCCAATTTCCTTTGTGTAATCCATCAACTGCTAATTTTCTTCTGTGTCTTGAGGATCTTGTCTTCCAGCTGCTGTTTTTCCCTCTTCACTTGATCGTTCTCCTTCAGAAGCAACGTCTCTCTGCTTCGAACGAGTGGGCCCTTTCTTGCTAGGCCTGCTGTTGCAACACCTCCTGAGTTATCTGGATCACACGAGCGCGTTCTTCCATTCCGCCCGCCTTCTGAATCTCTTCATAGTAGTCGAGCCTCTGTTGCAGCTGAAGAATTATCCTGTCCAAGTTCACCTGCTGCTCTCTCTGGTACTGGATGGTGTCTCGCAAGGCCAAAATTCTCTCGTTCAATTCCATTTACTTGGGCTGTTCCTCTCCATCATCAGTAGTCAGGAGGAACCTCACCAGTGAATAGGCAGCCTATAGACAAGATGACTATCCTTCCGTTAGACTTCTCTCCGTATTTCGAACAACATCTACACAACAACGTCCCACAACAGCTGCTGCCAAGGCCATGTAAGTCCACATTTTCTTCAAACTGGAATACCCAGTTCATATACTCTCCTCTGTATCTCTCGCATTTTCCTTGATTTTCAATATTTTACAAGAGATATTTCGATTTATCAAAATATACCAGGAAACATTCTGAAAGATTTTTAATCATGCCTTGTCTCTAGAGAGATCTTTTTAGCTCTCAAGTTTGTAAGAACATTAAGGATTTTTGCAGTACGTATCTTTTTTGTCTAGTCTCTTATCTTATCTATTAAAATAAATTTGGGGATTTTCCTTTATTTACCTATTTGTCTATAAGAAAAACAATACTAACTACAGGCGGGCAATTGGAACTGAGCAAAAAATGGCCCTTTTTCTAAGCTAAGTTTTATTTTTATTGAATTTAACAAGATAACCAAAAGATATAATTCTAAATGAATTAGCCGAGGGAAATCAAGAAAAATGATATATATTATATATAATAATCAACTACTCAACCATAACATGGATTTTTTCAAAAACTACAGGTAAATTTTAAAGGTTTTAAATTTAAATTTAATATCATATGCATACAAAGAAAAGATAAAACGAAATTTAATTACATTAAATTTTGTCCTATATAAAAGTGAAAATAAGATATAAAGGAGTACAATTTTATTAGAACATAACTTGATTCGTAAATTGAAATGCAATATAGAAATAAAGTAGAAAATCTTAACAATCCCATTCTTATATAAGGCGACGCATTTGGTGTGAACGCACCTTTATAACAAAAATGTAAATAATACTGTTTAATACGGATGATAATGACAACAATTACATACTGTGCCTCTCAAAGATGTGTAACGAAGAAACTGTTGCAATTTAAAAACAATTACGGAGTCAATAATGTCGTCAAATAACAAATGCAACAATGAAAACGACATGATATGTAAGGTTAAGAAAATGTATTGCAGAAGCGTGCTTGATAAAAAAAAAAATCTGCGTAAAAAACGTTCCAGGAAAATAAAATACATAACCCACACTTCTGTTAGATAATGTAAACTACAAAGAGTATTTAACGTTAATATTTTATACTGTAAGAGAGTTACGTAAAGTACATTAAATCAGAATGAAAATGTTCCAGTTTGTTTTAAAATAATGTAACGTGTACATCAAGCTCCTTAAGGATAATTATTGTTAGTTGCTATCAATGGAAAAAAAAGTTAAGGTATCTTGGTATTTTGATAGTCTAAGCTAAGCAAGTTCCATTGCTTGCCTAAAGGAGACAGGTCATTAATGAAGGCCAAAGTTAAGAGAGAGAGAGAGAGAGAGAGAGAGAGAGAGAGAGAGAGAGAGAGAGAGAGAGACAGTTGGAGAGCCAGGTGGATTTTATTCACACTATTGAGTACAAAAGGTCTGAGTGTGTAATACTATTGTAAATCATCTAACAATGAAAGAAAGGGGCGTCTTAAGGAACCAGGTTGCGGTCAATAGTTCAACCGGCAGACGCCTTACTTTGTACTGACACAAATTGTAGAAATGACCACCACAGAGGGATCTGAATGAATTCTATTCGAACATAATTTCCGCTATGCTTGCTTCGGGCAGGACTGCCTATAGATTTCGTCAAGGTAATTCCTGTAATATACCTGGATGGAACGACTTGGTTAAAGATCTGTATACATACGGGAAATGTTTTTTACTGTGGAGGCAAAATGGTAGCCCCAGGGAAGGGCACACTGCATTACTAATGAGACAGGCGAGAGCGCAGTTCAAGCTTGCTCTTAAGCACTGCAGGTTAAATGAAAAACAACTAAGAGCCGATGCAATGTCTAGAAATTTAGAATCTGGCGATTATCCTCGTCTTTGGAAAGATATCCAGTCCTTAAATCCCAAAACTAAAAAGCTATCACAGAGAGTAGGGGAAGCAGTCGGAGATGAAGCTATCGCAAGTATGTGGGCGATCACTTCAGCAATATCCTGAATTGCATAAATGATCAAGATTCCCGAAGGAATGTAGATAACCTCCTTACTGACAACATTCAATTTCATTTTGCAGACCGTATTACGCCAGGTAACATCAGCGATGCCATAAACAGCCTACCCAATAATAAATCGCCCGGCTGTGATGGTCTTCCTGCAGAGGCCTTCAAATTCTGCCATCCGATGAATTACATTTTGCTAGCTGCCCTATTCAATACGTGCATAATTCACCGGTTTCTTCCAGACTCCCTACTCTTAGTTCACTTGATACCATTAATCAAGAACAAGCTAAAGGATGCAGCTGACCCTGGCAACTACCGATTGCAATCACAACGATCGCATCGAAGATACTTGAGTCTGTTCTTCTAGTGAGATTTCTCCCCTTTCTACACACCACTGACAACCAGATCGGGTTTAAAGCAAACCACTCAACCGACACCTGCATCTACATACTGAAAGATTTGCTGAACTACTACCTTTCATCAGCCTCTCCTGTTTTCCTTTGTTTTGTAGATGTGAGAAAAGCATTTGACAGAGTAAACTACCTGAAACTCTTCCTGAAACTGCATAAAAGGGGCACACCCCTGTATCTAATTGGCATTTTACATTGCTGGTTCTCCACACAGCAATTCTGTGTCAAATGGGGCAACGTATTATCGTACACCTTCGGTTCCCTAAACGGGCTTCGGCAAGGGGGCATTCTCTCCATACCTGTTTAATACGTACACAGATGCCTTGAATGCCGATCTGAACTCACTCCCAATCGGATACACCGTCAATGAAACAACTACTATAAACAACCTCTGTTACGCCTACGATATGGTTCTGATTTTCCCATCAGTGCAAGGTCTCCAACGACTCATCGACACTTGCCGCCAATATGCAGGGGAATTTGATATAATCTACAACGAAACCAAGACCCAGTGCATATAGATGCTCCCGAGATCGCTTAAGCATATTGCAGAACCACAAATTTTCCTCGGAAACCATCGGCTGGAATTTGTGCACGAATTTCCGTATTTGGGTCACATTATCACCGACGACCTAAAAGATATGGCAGACATTGAACAGAGGCGTCGTAAGCTATGTGCAACTGGCAACATGATTGCAAGGAGGTTTGCCTTCTGTCACCGAGACGGGAAACTGCTGCTCTACCGCTCGTACTGCTACAGTATCTATGGGTGTTCCTTCTGGACGAACAATACACGAGAGACCATGAGACGCATCACTGTTGCGCACAATGACATTCTGAGACGCCTCACAAACACTCCACGCTACCACTCCACCACAGATGTTCATAGAAAACCACCTGGACAATTTAAAAATCATTGTTAGGCGAACAATGTCCAGTCTGGTAACCCGAGTGAGAAACAGCAGCAACTCGCTGATACAAAGCATCCTAGGGAGTGAAGCAAGAAGATCTAAATTGTGGGAAAGATGGGAAAATGAGGCCTTTGTCTCCTAAAGGACCTAATCTCTGTATTGGCAAGATGTCATCTGCAGATTTTGTCATTATTACATTTATTGCTGATATTTTAATTTTTCATTATTACTGTGATTACTATCAAGTTTTTTTACATTCAATTTTTGTATTTAGCCCTCTGGACCTGACTACTGTAACCACCTAAGGTCTCTAGTTGAAATTTAAGTTATGTAATATGTGCACTAACTGTTATTGCTCTCAATGCATATTTTTTTCTCACCAATATTTATTTACTGTTATTACCCAGGATATGAATACTAACTTTTATGCTACCTCAGCTATTTTGTGGATAAGTGCCGATTATTAATTTTCTTTTTTTTTATCATGTTGTCTCATGTATTCTAGACTGTGTAGGTTATTGGGGGGGGGGGGGGGGGGGGGCTGATTTTGTATTATTCCATTGTTATTATTGGCCTGAGCTGGATTAGCTTATTATTATTATTAATTATTATTATTATTATTATTATTATTATTATTATTATTATTATTATTAAGTTGCACAATCCTGGGCTTTGGTCCCTGAGGGTCTCAAAAGGGGAACCAAAAATCCAATTAAACAAACTTTCGAGTACAACAACCGTTTCAAGCCTGTTTCATTTAGGTCACCCATCAAATTAAACTAATGCAACTTAAGACATGAAAATACCTGGGGTTACTAATTAAGACACCTACTAATTAACGACCAATGAACGATTTATTTAAACTTTCAAGTACAACAAAAATTCTTCCTGCAAATGATTGTTTAGTAATCCTAGACACCATATCCACAACTTAAGCCGCAATGTTTCCTGGGGTTTGTAGATAAGATGGGGGTCTTTGGACCCTGCGGGATATGTAGACCCTAATGCAAAAGAGGGAGTACAACAATTTTGATTGATGCTTTGGATGTAACGTTATTTCAAATGAACAAAAATGCAATTTAAGACATCAAAATATCTGGGGTTATTAATTAAGACTAATTAACGACTACTTAATTAATGATCCATATTTTTAAACTTTCATGTGACACAAAATTTCTTTTTGCAGAAGATAATGCGGCATGGAATGTACAGTGTGATGTACGACATAGTTTATTGTTTTATAGTAACCAGATCGAATCCTAGGTCAAGTCACTGTGTCTTAACTTTACTGCGATCATCTCATTCGTGATCGTCATCGGTATTTTCATCTGATGATTCCTTTTCTCTTGGCAGAGGATCATGATCTTCATCCATATAATAATCATCCATGCCACCATCTTCTGGGCATCACCACTGTTGTCATCTGGCTCTGTTTCGACCTGAACCTCTGGAATGAGTGCAGGGGGCATCTGTTCTCCATTGAACCAAATGATGCGAAATTCGCCGTCGCCATTTTCCCACCCATTGGTGGGTATTTTGTCCATGTCTTGGTGATGAGCACTACCCCATAATCTTGCAACGAATGCACTCCTATCCACGTGAGGTACTATACTCTGTTTTTTTTCATCTGTCCATCCGCCTGTGGTGTTTTTGTATGGTAACACTGCGTCCCGGGCTTTAGATAGTTACGCTAATTGTAAGTTTTAGGTAAATAAAAGGATATCTGTGTGTACATTTGTAACTGAAAAGTGTTTTAATAATTTACTGTATGCGAATTACACCGTTAATATTCGAAATAGGATATTATTATAATCGTTGAATGTAGGCTGAATGTAACTATCTAAAGCCCGGGACGCAGTGTTACCATACAAAAACACCACAGGCGGATGGACAGATGAAAAAAAACAGAGTATAGTTCTGCTTCACATGGCGGAATGCTGCTGCCTGCAATGCTTTTAAGCTTCTCAAATGGGTGCTTAGCATTTGACTTTCGTTTGTAGGTTTTCTCGACCACGTTGAACCAGTGCTTGTTGAGTGGGACAAGTTTCCGTGCTCCTTACAACACGCAGACAGCCTCCGAGTGGTTGCAGTTTAGAGATGGGACTGATTCTGCGTATACTTCTCCATCTTCTACGAAGTACCGAGTGCATCCTCCATCACTCCCAAATACACTTCCCGTCCATATATATATAATATATATATATATATATATATATATATATATATATATATATATATATATACACATACACACACACTTAAATCCACGGTACAATCGTAAGTGAAACAGGGACTTGGAACAAGTACTTTCGTAGTATATTCTACATTTAAAGATGTTGTCAAGTATATATGCATATATATATATATATATATGTATGTATATAATATATATATATTAATATATATATTATATAATTAGTATATACATATATGTATATGTACATACGTACATACTATACATACATACATACATACATAAATATATATACATAATATATATTAATTATTATAAATATATATAGATATATATATATATTATATATATATATATATATATATCTGTGTGTGTGTGTGTGTGTGCGCGAGCGCCGCTGGACGTACGAATCCATTACGTGAAGAAAGTAGTTTCTTTGTTGCACTGCAGCTTAGAGTCAAGGCACAAAATAGGTTAAAACTGCAGTTTGTCTTAGCAATGACTATAATTAATAGTAAGTCACTAAATCCCCAGAGTGTGAAGGGCTTCACCCCTTGACTTATGCAGCCTGACTAATAATAGACAATTTTACAGTAGTGTACGAAGACAGATGAAGTTCAGTCAATATTCTGTACGTGCATGAAATCTGAATTTCCGATGTTATTACTTTTAATGAACATTTTGCTGTCACTTATTCCTGTTTCTTTTTTAAATCTTAGAATGTCTTTATTTATCTGTCATATCTTTTATTGTTATATATTTGTTAAACCTTATGGATACTTGTTTTATTACTGTCTTTACATTAATACAGTTTTTGGCTGTAAAACTTTATACTGGAAATACAGAACAGATGAAATGACTAGCATGAGGATCCAATCAACTAAGAGGTTCCGCCCCTAGAGCAAATTACAGTAAACGTTTCACAGCATGGAATATGACGTCTGAAAAAGGAGTTGGCTGTTTACATAAGAGAGCCTCTTGATTAACGTAGGATTATCAAATGACACTCAATCCTTTTTCTCTTCCTAGACTCATTCGAACTTCGCGGCAGTAATTAGTGTACTCATAAAGACTCCCAGTCCAGTGGTGAATTCTTGAGTCAAGTTCTTGATTCGATTGTACGAAATTCAGGCTGTCAAGCCAAGCACTTTGGCATTTCGGTCAATCAGCGTTCAAAACAGAGAAAAGAAAAGGAGTTAGGGTGCTTGGACAGCAAGACAAAGAGATCCGGAAAATAAAGGATATGAATTACAAGGATCCATAGGAAGAAAAAAAAAGTATATCTCGGTTTAACAAGACCACTGAGCTGATTAAGAGCTCTCCTAGGGCTGGCTCGAAGGATTAGATATTGTTACGTGGTTAGGAACCAATTGGTCACCTAGCAACGGGACCTACAGCTTATTCTGGGATCCGAACTAAATATCGAGAAATTAATTTCTATCACCAGAAATAAATTCCTCTGATTCTGCTTTAGCCGAGCAGAGAACTGAACTTCAGACAGAGCGAAAATGGAAATGTGAGAAAATTCCACAATTGCACTAAGGTTACAATCAGGGAAGCTGAACAGCAAAATTGATGAACTTATGCAGGAATGGATGGAAAGTAGAAAACTAAAAAGCGCTTAGAGCTAGGGCCCAAAGGAACGCCACAAACACCCATTACTATAATGCGTTTTGGGGTGCAGTCAAGTTCTGGTGGAGCCCAAGCGTCGCCACAAAACTGGACTGAGGATCATTACACTGCACTGCCATCTGTCAGTGATGCGAGATCTTTTAAGACTTTCGTCAGGACTGACCTTCAGGTCAACTGGGCGCGGCTTCGTCATATCAGAGCCCATCTGCCTTGGGATTGGAGATGATAGGTCAGCGAGTTGTAACCTCGCAGTGTAGGAGTGGGTAAAATGGTGGTGATGACAGTGGGTTGTGACCTCGCTTTATAGGAGTTGGTCAAATGATGGTGATGACAGGGGGTTGTGACCTCACTGTGTAGGAGTGGGTAAAATGGTGGTGATGACAGTGGGTTGTGACCTCGCTTTATAGGAGTGGGTCAAATAATGGTGATGACAGGGGGTTGTGGCCGCGCTGTGTAGAAGTGGGTAAAATAATGGTGGTGACAGTGGGTTGTGACCTCGCTGTATAGGAGTGAGTAAAATGGTGGTGATGACAGAGGGGTGTGACCTTGATGTGTAGGAATATGTAAAATAGTGGTGATGACATTGGATTGTGTAGGATTGGGTATAATGGTGGGATGACATTGCATTTAGCTCTTAACATATCTTCTAGATGGGACTTGTTTTCCAGTCAATATAATCATCCCATGGAGCGTTTAGTGGTGGTGTCCTGTGAACTTGCGCAGTCTTTTCCAGTGGATATTCTGCTCCGAAAGAAACGGTTGTGAGTGTTCAGGTCATCAGTCATTGGCGGGGAAGGGAGATGGTTATTCTAACGCCTTCGTGGTCAGTGTTCTTCCACAAACACTTGACTCCTAAGAAATAAGAAACTAGTGTTACTGCTGGAAGATCGAAGTGGATCCAGAGGTCTTGTGAGGAATTTGGGCAAGGTCTTTTTTTGCTTCCTTTTTTTATTTTTATTTGGTGGCAGAGTTTACAGTTAACAGTATGTTGAACTGTGTTCTGCTATGGAAAAAAGACTCAGTTGTCTATATTTCTCACAAACGCTGTTTCACTGAAATTTCCAAGTGTGCAAAGAAAGGATGATATAAAAATATGATGTTTAAAATCCCCTTTCATCCACAAGAATAACAGATTATTTGATATTTATTAAGGTAGGGTATCATATTGGTCCTTAATATGTATATAAATATGTAATGGATGCTATATACATTACTTAAAGATCATAAATATTCATTTGCTGTGATTATCGGCTGACGTTATAGGAATTGTTGAAAGGAAACGACGATTGCCAAGTACTTTATTCGTCTGTATGCTGATGTGTAAAACACACGAACGTACATACTTGGCATTGTCGTTTCATGTAATACACTTGGACTGTCTTGCTTTACGGAAAACTAAAATGAATATTTTTTGCCTTTCTGTGTAGTAGTTTTTTGTGCTGCTCCGATGAGCACGTATCAGAAATCACGAAAGATTCTCGTGTGCTGATGTGCGCTGTTCCATCGGCTGTCTTGTGTTTGCGTGTACCCTTAATCGCTTGTAGGTCTGTAGATATTGATGACGTGATGCACGATTCTAAACGAGGTCAAGGCCTTGTTTTAGGCCTAATAGCGGAAATAGTAGTCATTTATGTAGGTGACTGACATGACAGCAGGAAAGGTGAGACAGAATTTATCTCTCATGGGAAGACAGTTCTGAATTTCCTAGTCTTATAACAACCAAATCATTTTAAATTAGGAAGTTGTGGCCGAACACCGAGAGGCATAAAGGACTCGGTGATACGGTCGTCTGCCGCCGCTTCTTGCGAGTTCAGAAAGGGATAAATCTTTGCAATGGCTGTGGAAATGACTCTTTCTCAACTTCTGGGTAGATAAGGGCAAAAGTTAAAGAAAGTCAGAAGCCCATTAAAGTCATTTTAGCCAGACGGTTGCTAGGTAATAAGCAATGTCCGTCCGGCCGTGCCTTTGACGCTCGCCGACTCTCTCTCTCTCTCTCTCTCTCTCTCTCTCTCTCTCTCTCTCTCTCTCTCTCTTCTTTAAACTTATTAACCCCCTTCTTCCTTACTGCCCCTAAGCTTCTGCCCCCCCACCCCCGCCTTTCTTCCTCACCTCCTCTCTCCCCATCCCCCCAGAGGCTTCACATAGGCCATTAGGCGACTTCCTTTCCCATAATAATCTCGGTGTATCCTCCATCATCAGCTTCTCTGACTGAGGGGATTTTGGCGCGAAAGGGGGATAGGAAATTCTAAAGAGGAAGTTCAAAGGATGAATGTTCTGCTAATGTGCTGACAAACTCACTCACTCACACACACACACACACACACACACACAGTACACACACCGTGCACACGCGATCTGGCGTGCGAATACACACATGCTACACGTTTCGTGCGTGCCTTTTTTCGTGTCGAAGGTTAAACGGTGGGGCGGCAGAGGCTGGGTTAGAAACATTTTTAATAAACTGTTAATAACGCGAGTCTTTGTGAGAAGTGATCTTGGATGTGGTCGGCGAGCGTCAGTGGAATTTTTCATGCGTCCAGTAATATTGCATAATCTTTTATGTACTTTGCATAGCAGAGATAATTTTGATTGGGGATTGTTTATTGCCCTCCAGTCTAAAGCCGCTCATTAATCTGTGCATTCGAACACCGATGACCCAACAGGAAGCACGTTTTGTGAAAAGGATTCCGCGCTGAACGGTTTGATCCGGTGCGAGAATGATGTGGCTCTTTGTTGGATTGGGGTGTCACTCGGAGCCTCGAGGACGGACGCGGCAGTCATGAAGCTTCATCTGAATGCCGCTATAATGCAGTGGGGCAAGTGAGCCTAAAAGACGAGAGGGGAAAAAGTAAGTGGTGGAGACAGGTGAATCCGGCTCTTCGAAAAAAAAAAGTTGAAGAAACAAAGTTGCTTATTTATTTTTATTTATTTATTTATTTGGCTACCGATCGGTAAGTTTGTTAATACCATGTAGGCCTAGTACACAGCTTCAATGGTACATGATGAAAACGACGCTTTTAAGAAAATTGCAAGGAAGTACACTGCACTAGCGCATACGCATGGCAAAGTATATACGCTTATGTTAAGTGTATGCCGTTACACACACACACACACACACACACACAACCTTACACGCACACGCGCATACAACAAGACAAAGCTTTCGCACATCTGAAGTAAAGTACGTTACCGGAAACACGGGAAGTGAGAGAATCATCAGAGTGACACAGTAGTTCACACAAGTCACAATGCGAAATTAATGGTATGGAACTCCGGCACCAGAGTTGTCCAAGAAAAGTTAAGAAGAGATGTTTCAGCGGAGGCTTTCAGCCACACGCGGTGTAAGGTGTCAGTCTTCCTCTTCTTTGTGAGGTCTTATTCTGTGTCTGGCTTTAGGTCAACTGTTTTATTCGTTTTCTGTAAAAGAAAACTACTGAGACGGCTTTGTCTGTCCGTCCACACTTTTTCTGCCCCCCCCCCCCCCCCCCCCCCCCTCCCTTCATATCTTAAAAACTACTGAGGGTAGAGTGCTGCAAATTGGTACGTTGATCTTCCGCCCTCCAATCTTTAAATGTACCAAATTGCAACCCTCTAGCATCAGTGGTAAGTATTTCATTCAAGGATAAAGTTAGCCATAATCGTGCGTTATGCGACGATATGGGACAGGCCACCACCGGGCTGTGGTTAATGTTTCATTGGCTACGGCTCGTACAGCATTATGTCGAGACCACCGAAAAATAGATCTATTTTCGGTGGCCTTGATTGCGTATATGCTGTACAGAAAACTCGATTGCGCCGAAGAAGGTTCGGTGTATTGTTTACTTGCTTCTCTTGGCATAGCCCAATACTTCAGGTCATTAAACGGTGGATTTTAGTAGCTTGTTCTTTCTTTTGATGGCTGAGAAACTGGGAGGACGTGGTTGTCTGTTATTATTTCGTTTTTTTTTGTGTGTATTTCCTTTCTAATTTCGTTCGATAATAAGAAGTAATACTAATTTTAGGGACGAGTGGGATTTCGACGATTGTATAACGCATGAAGAATCAAGGAAAATATTGTTTTCAAACAAATCTGTGTCACGGCGACAACGATATTACGGTTTTATATGAATCACAATATGAGATCCGAGGATTTTCTACACTGTACAAGAGAGGTTGTTCTCCTTTGCTGTTTAAAAAAATTATAAAAGATTTCTACTTCATAAAACACGAGGCTTCATTCTATCGCCTGAACCTGTAGAGGATTAAAAAAGGATATAATTTTGTTTACAAAATTGTTATTATAAATTCAGCTTCTCTATATATATATATATATAGATATATATATATATATTATATATATATATTATATATAATATATAACATATATATATATATATATATACTATATATATATATATATACATATACATATATAGATATATATATATATATATATATATATATATATATATAGTATATATATATATAGCATCGGAGGGTAGAGAGATACTAAAATCCTTTTAATCTAATTCATTTATTTCGCTGACGTTTCAGGACCATGTGTCCCATTTTCGAAGCTAAAAATTAAAAGAACAACAGAATTAAAAAACAGACTCAGATAAAAACATAATAAAAAGTTATTTCTTAACAAAATGTAAAGGGAGGTACAAGAGAAGGGAGCAGTAATTACCAGTAGTGCTGAAGGCAAAAGCTGAGTGACTGTCAGGGTCCGTTTGACAGCCACTGCTTTTTTTTGATTTCAAATTAAATTCGTTGTCTACTCTCTTCCACAGGGGCGTTTACTTTAACATCCGGGTGGAATACGTTTCATGAAGAAATTATATTTCTCCATCAATACTTTGTAAATAACTGTTTTCCATCGGAACTCTTTTACAAACAATTGCGAAAATTTCTGAATAATATCTTCCACCCACAATTTTAATTACCAACGGTACCAAAACTACCTCTGTACGCTAGTGTCCCCCTAATCTATGATAGACACTTTTATCACGAATTGACCCTTATTGTAAGCAAATATCTACCGGCAGTTAACCTAAAACTGATTCCATGTAACCCAATGACCATCAAGTCCTTGTTTAAATATAAGGAGAGTCTACTTCCTTTGATGACCTCGAGAGTCATATGTTTGTTCAATTGTTCCAGATGTGACCTGTGGAAGTACGTGGGCTCCATCCAGAGGCTGTTGAAGGTAAGACTGGATTCCCATCGTGGAGTCAGCTGTCGTACGGGCGTCAAACTATCAAACCCCGAATTGTCCTGTATTGAGACCATGGGAAAAAATGCAAATACCATATTAATTATAAGGAGTTCAAAATAATAGGCAAAGCTCCAAACGAACACCAATTGGCAACTACTCGAATCTCTTTTTTTATTAAACAACAACTGGTTCCCAAATTAAATACTCAGTCCACGTCAACTCCTCTGTACCTCTCTTGAGTTTCCGTCGGAACCAAAACGGACCCTGACAGTCACTCAGCTTTTGCCTTCAGCACTACTGGTAATTACTGTTCCCTTCTCTTGTACCTCCCTTTACATTTTGTTAAGAAATAACTTTTAATTATGTTTTTATCTGAGTCTGTTTTTTAATTCTGTTGTTCTTTTAATTTTTAGCTTCGAAAATGGGAAACATGGTCCTGAAACGTTAGCGAAATAAATAAATCAGATTAAAGGATTTCCGGTAGTCTCCACCCTCCGATGCTGTTTATCTGGTTTCAAGCAACCACCTCCACTATGGATTATATATATATATATATATATAGTTTACATACATACATACATGCATACATATATATATATTAATAACTGTGTAGCGTGTACACGTGCGCGCGTCCGTTCAGTTTTTCCATCAGGTGACAAGTACTTCAATTCGGATTGTTGATCATTATTTTAATAGCCTTGGGATGGTTCAAATATAGTGTTGTATATATTTATATATAATATATATATATATATATATATATATATATATATATATAGTATATATATATATTGAAATTACTTAGTCTTTGTGAAACTCAACTGTTTTTTTTATACAAACTCCATTGGAAAGTTGGAACGAGTCCAAACTCATAGAAACGACATGAGTTCGGGTATTTCAGAATACGCACTTCAAGAAACAAAAATTAACCATATATATAACAACATGAAGACAGAATTATAGCATTCATAAGTCTCATAATGGTATTTGTCTTCACTGAAGAGCTACACATACCCGTGTACATATACGTGCCCGTATATGATTAGGGTGAGGGAAATCGGGGTATCGTATTTGTAGTATTTCCCAATGGGCAAGAGGACATTTTCGTCATTAATGTTTCCTTATCGATTTCCCGCCAGACGGCGGCAACGCACAGACCCGTCGAGTGTTTTCAGCGCAGCCCCCCCCCCCACGCCCCCCCCCCAACCCCCCAACCCCCTACCCCCCACCCCTCCGGATAAGTCGTTTACTTAATTTCCCCATTTCAGTTTTGTGTCAACACACCGCTTTGTCGCAGACCCGTGAGGTACTGACGCAGACACAAACTTGCTCTTCATCTTTAGTATATTCCGTTCTTATTGTGTGTGTGTGCGTGTGTGTGCGTGTGTGAAGGAGCTGTGGGAAGGACTGACGAATAATAACGTTTAGTTGAAATAATTAGTTTTCAAATGATTTAGTACAAGGACAGAAAAATATTTTAGAAATAGCGAGGTGATTATGAAATGTGGAATATTTTCACCTTAGACTTTTTAACAAGCCACGGTGCGTGACGTACGCTCCCATAAAAAAAAAAAAAAAACATACACACACACACACACACGTGCACAGTCTCTTTCTCCTCCTTTTTATTTTATTTTTTTATTTTATGAAACACATTAATCATATTATTACGTGAAGAGTCTCCTTACCCGGGATGATTAACCGTGAAATCACTGGAATACCATTTAAACTGAAATACGTCTTATCGCTATATTCTACACAGCCCCTTAGGGCTCTCTGGTCTACATGTTGGCTCTGCTCATCCCTTCTCTCTCTCTCTCTCTCTCTCTCTCTCTCTCTCTCTCTCTCTGTGCATTAATTTCCATTATATTTTTCACCCCCACCCATCCGGATATTGGTTGTAATCAGCCGCACCCAGTCTCAGTCTCAATGCCACCACCCTTCTAAGGCTCTCATTTGTCCATTTCTGCCAAGGAAGTGGGTTTCATTTAAAAACAATCGTTTAACCTCATTTTGATTTATCGATGCCTTTGCCAGCGTTGTCCGAAAGAAATGGAAAGGAGAATCGTACTCTCATTTATGATGGCTTTTTTTTTTTTAATTTAAACCTCTGTGGGATTTTTTGAACTCATAATTGAAATACAGACATTAGCGTCATGTGAGTTCCGCTTTAAGCTACACTCTGGAAAGTAAACATGTTAAAACAAACGAATAATAATTCCCATTGTTTTGGAGTGGCTCTTGATGTGTTGATTAGAAGGGGAGAGAGAGAGAGAGAGAGAGAGAGAGAGAGAGAGAGACATGGCGTTGCGCATGATAGTAATGGTTAAAATGCTGCCTGATGATTGCCATAACCTTCTCTCAGTCTGTGCAAACCTCATTCACCTGTCTAGCATCTCCGCCCTTCCCCCTCCCCCCCACGTCCGTTCTCCCTTCCACCTTCCCCTCACCCAGTCCCCAAGCCCCTCCCCCCCGCCCCCCCCCCCCAAGCAGTCTCGAGGCAAGAAGGCACAATCATGCACCCTGTGACATCCTTCCTTCCCAGTCAGTGGGTTCTTCTTTGTATGCACCCCCCATTACCTGGCAAGCAAGCGCATGCGTTCTGGCTGGTTGGCTGGCAAGTCTTTTAGTAACCTGTGGCCACCTGATTTCTTCCTGGTTAAAATGCGCTTTCTTTGGAGTCGAGGAAATTTGTCGTTTCTTATCCACTTGCATGCAATTGATCAGTGTATCTCCCAAGAATGGCCTCATCAACGTTTGCATTGAAGTACTCTCTCTCTCTCTCTCTCTCTCTCTCTCTATCTCTCTCTCTCTCTCTCTGCTGGTTTTATACGTGTTATTGTACTTTTGAAATGCACCAGAGTTCTTGGCTCAAATATAAGGGTTTTTAGGTTCTAGTTGTAAATATTTGCCCGCACATAATTCCCTCTAATTATTTCTGTTTATTTATATATATATATATATATATATAGATTATACATATATATATATACACACACACACACATATATATATATATATGTATATATATATCATATATATATATATATATATATGTATATATATATATATATATATATATATATATATATATATATATATAACAATTTGACTCGTTTAATTTATTTTCTTTTATAAGACAGATGCTGAAAGAATAGTAAAGATACTACAAGGCAAGTGTCTTGAACAGAGCTTATGTTTGAACGTTTGTTAGAGAGGGTGACTGTTTTTTTTTTTTTTTTTTAAAGAAGTAGGGATATGTTTCTGGATGCAGGGATGAAAGGTATAAGGTGAAAGTAAAAGATGGGAAAGTATATTGGATAAAGAAAAGGAGTGAATAAAAAATGAATTTTGCCATAGATAGACTGTAGGTTTGGAGTAGACAGCAAAAATGGCAGAGATTGATGAAAGAGTATGGCAGTGTTTACGAAGAGAATAAGAAAAATCTTTTTTGAAGTCAAACAAGAAACGACTGTTATAATTTTTTATGGATGCCCTAAAGTTTGTAGCGATTATCTAGTTTGTATAAATGTCACAGATTAAGAACGAATGAAGTAGTGAGCTTCCGACTAGAAGCAATTCTTGCTGGAGGGGCTTCTTAGATATTTTGGAGGAGAATGTTTTCGTAAACAAAAACTTACCTAACATAAAGGTTCCGCTTCTTTGTTTTGTTATATGTGTGTGTGTGTGTGTGAATGTGTGTATACGGCTTCTGAAGAAAATGTAAAGTTGATGAAATGCGTTTTATAGGCTGTAAAATGAGGAGGTTTAGATGTCAAAGAAGGTCAACTTTATTAAAATAAAAGTGAAAAAAATGTGACTTGAGATCAATCGCCTGGTCTTGTAGACTGATTGAGAGGAACCGTGTTGGTAACAAGTATGTATGCAGTCCAATATACATTCCGTTACCTTTAGAAATAGAAGCAAATTTGTATGATCG
>NC_087212.1:28348003-28374209 GCF_015104395.2 Macrobrachium nipponense | reverse complement strand
CTCCTTGAGGGCGTAAGGTATCTTACCGCGAATCGAGAAGGGTTCATATAATTTTTGTCATTGGATATATATATATATATATATATATATATTATATATATATATATATATATATATATATATATATATATATATAGATTCGCATTCAATAATCAGCTAAGTCAAGGTGTCTTATTGATCTGCCTTTCACTAGGAGAGCCATGGTCCTATATAATAATTAATAATAATAATAATAATAATAATAATAATAATAGTATTCTCGGAATATATATATAGATACATATTATTATTATTATTATTATTATTATTATTATTATTATTATTATTATTATTATTATTATTATTATTATTATTATTATTATAGCTTATGCTGCTGCCTACATAAGGCAAATAAATAAAGCCCAATGACGACTTACCTTATTGTTAAATGCGAATTAAAAGGTTAAAATTTTGGAGAGCGTTTAATGAGACTATATAAAACACCAAATTAGTAAATAAGAAAGTTTAACGTTCGTAAAATAATAGCTAAAGCATAAAACAAATTAGAAATAACACGGAAAAGAGCAAAGTTAAAAAAAATGTGAAAAATGCACCTACGTTTGTTCGGCGCATACAGCTTGTAATGCTGTATGAAACTCTTAGCCGCGTCCCATGAAAATTTCAGCACCGGTCCGGTGCTGGCCTGTGTTGTTAGCACCTATAGCGGCGCCATACGTACGATCACGGCTAACCTTAACCTTAAATAAAAAAATAAAAAAAAACTACTGAGTCTAGAGGGCTGCGATTTGGTATGTTTGATGGTTGGAAGGTGGATGATCAACGTACCAATTTGCAGCCCTCTAGCCTCAGTGTTTTTTTAAGATCTGACGACGGACGGAAAAAGTGCGGACGAACAGACAAATGGCCACCTCAATAGTATTCTTTTACAGAAAACTGTTTTTGCTTGCCTCCCCTATGACGTATTGGGAAAGTCGATGACGTGTTGCATACGTGTCGTTGCAACATTCCGACTTAAAAAAAAAGAGAAAAAGACGACGACTCAATAAATAGAAAATAGAAACAAACCCTTAAAGGTTAGAGTTGGAGTTACACTCGTGAAATTTTTTCCTTTTTTTGGTATCTCGTTTTTTCTGTCATTCTCTTGTGCGTTTTTGTGTAATATTTTAGCTTTCTTCCACTTGGTTGATTTCTGTTCTGTTTTCGTGTGTATATAACTTTCTCTTTTCATCGTTTTTATTTACTTTCTTGCTTTTTTAACTTTTAAATTGTTTAGTTATTGTACCCACTCGTCTCTCCCTTTTCTTCTCATTACCCATTCGTCCTTTTTACGATTCTTTACTTGATTTTCTTACAATTTTTTCTTGAATGTTCTTACAGACTTTCTCTCGAATTTTCTTTCAATTTCATCTTGAATTTTATTTTCAATTCTTGAAATTTCTTACAATAATTTTCTTGAATTTTCTTTTCGATATTTCTTGAATTTTCGGAAAAGTCTTCCCTCGAATTTTCTTTACATTTTTTCTCGAATTTGCTTACGTTTCTTTTCTTGAATTTTCTTAAATTTCTTTTCTTGAATTTTCTTCAATTGCTTTTCTTGAATTTTCTTATATTTCTTTTCTTGAATTTTCTTAAATTTCGTTTCTTGAATTTTCTTTTCAGTTCTTGAATTTTCTTACGTTTCTTTTCTTGAATTTTCTTTCAATTCTTTTTTTGAATTTCCTTAAAACTCTTTCCTTGAATTTTCTTACAATTCTTGAATTTTCCTATAATTCTTTTTATGAATTTCTTTAAAATTCTTTCCTTGAATTTCCTTAAAATTCTTGAATTTTCTTATAATTCTTTTATTGAATTTTCTTTAAATTATTTCCTTGAATTTCCTTACAATTCTTTTTTTGAATTTCCTTAAAATTCTTTCTTTGAATTTTCTTACAATTCTTTTTTTGAATTTCCTTAAAACTCTTTCCTTGAATTTCCTTAAAATTCTTGAATTTCCTTACAATTCTTTTTTTGAATTTCCTTAAAACTCTTTCATTGAATTTCCTAACAATTCTTTTCTCGCATTTTCTTTCGAGGAAATACCTGAGTTGAATGAAGAGGGAAGTGTTAATTAAGTTTCATTTGCTGTCCTTGTTTAAGACTTCATTTACCGTCCTTGTTGGAAAATGGGTTTATGAGCCTTTCGTTTTGGAAAATGGGGCCGCTTTCATCGCTCGGGTTTTGGGCCTTTTGACCCTCGATTTGAGCTTGTTAGCATTGTCCGCTCTGAACATTTTTCATGCTCTCTCTCTCTCTCTCTCTCTCTCTCTCTCTCTCTCTCTCTCTCTCATCCTCTCTCTCTCTCTCTCTCAAAATAATGGATTCCGCTTTCCATAACAATATGAAGCCTCTCTCTCTCTCTCTCTCTCTCTCTCTCTCTCTCAAATAATAATGAGGATTAAACTTTGGATTCCCGCTTTTCCATAACACTATGAAGCCTCTCTCTCTCTCTCTCTCTCTCTCTGAAATAATGAGGGATTTGGAAATTGTGTATCTCGTATCTCTGCCTTCCCTACTCTCTCTCTCTCTCTCTCTCTCTCTCTCTCTCTCTCTCTCTCTCTCAAAATAATAATGAGGATTAAACTCTGGATTCCGCTTTGCATAACAATATGAAGCCTCTCTCTCTCTCTCTCTCTCTCTCTCTCTCTCTCTCTCTCTCTCTCTCTCTCTAAAATAATGAGGGATTTGGAAATTGTGTATCTCGTATCTCTGCCTTCCCTACTCTCTCTCGTCTCTCTCTCTCTCTCTCCTTCTCTCTCTCTCTCTCCATCTCTTCTCTCTCTCTCTCCTCCCTATAAAAATAATGGATTCCGCTTTCCCATACAATATGAGCCATCTCTCTCATCTCTCTCTCTTCCCTACTCTCTCTCTCTCTCTCTCTCGCTCTCTCTCTCCTCCTAAGATAATGAGAATTTGGAAATTGTGTATCTCGTATCTCTGTCTTCCCTACTCTACGAATGAAAAAAAGGAAATTTGCAACATACTGGCAGAACGATATAAGAGAAATTCACCCCTAGAATAGTATGAAGATAATGATATAGAAGTAAGGGATGAAAAATAGTGAATATTTAGCTGACATAGATATAATGAAGCTGATATTGTGCAGGCTATTAATTAAAGAAATTAAAAATGGAGCTGCTGCAGGGCCTGATGGAATTCCTGCTATTTTGTTAAAGAAAGTAGTTCATTCTATCGCAAAGCCACTTGCAATATTATTAAGACAAAGTGTAGATACAGGCAAGATTTATGATGAGCATAAATTAGCATATATTACCCCTACTTTCAAAAGTGGATCAAGACTAGAGGCAAGTAATTATAGGCCTGTGAGTCTAACATCACATATTATGAAAGTGTATGAAAGGGTAATGAAGAAAAATATTATGAAACATTTAATAAAAAATAATTTGTTTAATAAAGGACAACATGGTTTTTCGTACCCGGAAAAAGTACACAAACCCAACTGTTAGTCCACCGTGAGAACAATATTCAAAAATATGAAAAGCGGAAATGAAAACAGATGTGGTTTCATTTAGACTTTGCAAAAAGCTTTCTTGCATAAAGTAGACCATAATATATTAGCGGAAGAAAATTAGAAAACACAATATCGTGGATAAAGTAGGAAGATGGTTAAAAGAATTTTTCACAACAGAACACAGATAGTTATTGCAAACGACGAGAAATCGGATGAAGTCAAGGTAATATCCGGTGTGCCGCAAGGTACGGTGTTAGCTGCAATACTGTTTGTTATTATGATTGAAGACATAGACAATAATGTGAAGGATTCGGTAGTGAGTAGTTTCGCAGATGACACAAGAATAAGTAGAGAAATTACTTGTGATGAAGATAGGAACGCTCTACAAAGAGACCTTAACAAAGTATATGATTGGGCAGAGGTAAATAGGATGGTATTTAACTCTGATAAATTTGAATCAAATAAATTATGGAGACAGAGAAAGAAAGCTATATGCATATAAGGGACCTAATAATGAGACCATCACAAATAAGGAAGCAGTTAAAAAAGACCTTGGTGTGATGATGAATAGGAACATGTTATGCAATGATCAAATAGCAACTCTGTTGGCAAAATGTAAAGCAAAAATGGGAATGTTGTTACGGCACTTCAAAACAAGAAAAGCTGAACACATGATTATGCTTTATAAAATATATTCGTAGTACCACTTGAATATTGCAATATGATATGGTACCCACACTATCAAAAGGATATTGCACCAAATAGAGAGTGTACAAAGGTCCTTTACAGCTAGAATAGAAGAAGTTAAGGACCTAGACTACTGGGAAAGACTACAATTCTTAAAATTATATAGTCTAGAAGGAGAAGAGAAACGCTACATGATAATTCAGGCATGGAAAACAGATAGAAGGAATAGCAGAAAATATCATGGAACTAAAAATATCAGAAAGAGCAAGCAGAGGTAGATTAATAGTGCCCAAAACTATACCAGGAAAAATAAGGAAAGCACACAGGACATTAATAAACCACTACGCACCAGCATCGATAATTGCAGCGTCTATTCAATGCGTTGCCAGCTCATCGAGAAATATATCAGGATGAGCGTAGATGTGTTTAAGAATAAGCTCGACAAAATATCTAAACTGCATCCCAGACCATCCAAGATTGGAAGAATGCAAAATATACCGGAAGATGTAGCTAGCAACTCTCTGGTAGACATTAGAGTGCCTCACACTGAGGGACCTGGGGCAACCCGAACAAGATGTAAGGTCTGTAAGGTAAGGTCTCTCTCTCAAAATAATAATGAGATTTAATCTTTGGCTCCCGCTTTCCATAACAATCATGAAGCGCCCACCTCTCTCTCTCTCTCTCTCTCTCTCTCATCTCTCTCTCTCTCTCTCTCTCTCTCTCTCTTCAAAATAATGAGTGATTTGGAAATTGTGTATCTCGTATCTCTCTCTCTCTCTCTCTCTCTCTCTCTCTCTAAGTTAATGAGATATTTACATGTATGTATCTGCACAAGCAATAAAATTCGAGGGAATTTTCTCCCTTTGAACTGTATGTTTCTATCAAGGAGGTGTTCACTGACATCTGTGCTAATACTGACCTTTTTGGGGAACAGCAAAGTCATTATATCCTAAGACCACAAAAGACCACTTGACAACAGCTCATTTTCTCTCCGTAGGGGCTTAGTGCCGTCAGTGCACCTAACGGGGTGCACTGTAGTCAGTACTCAAGGTTCTTTGGAGCGTCCCTTCGGCCCCTAGCTGTAACCCGTTTCATTCCTTTTAATGTAGCTCTCCTCATATTTCTTCCATCTTGCTATCCACCCTCTCCTAACAATTATTTCATGGTGCAACTGCGAGGCCTTCCTCCAGTTCTAACTTTCAAACCATTTTACCCTCAATTTCTTTTCCATCGCTGAATGACCTCATAGGTCCCAGTGCTTGGCCTTTGGCCTGAACTCCATATTCCATTCCATTAGCACATTTTCCGAAATGATTAGCAACTGAGCGTCAAACTTGGGAACACGGTGTCAAGAACTGACTCTGTTCTTTGACATCAGCGTCGCAGTATGATTGAGTGTTCGGGTGAGACCACCTTATGAAGGAAAGGAGTAAGTTTGAGTTTTGAAAGATGAGGAAATGAAGTCGGTTTCGGTTATACTTGGCTTATTGAATATTTTAGACATACGCAGATAATACGTTCACAAATAATGACGTCGTCTCGATCAAAATAATAGTAGTAAAGGGGAGTTCATAATGAATACCTTCCCAATGAAAAGGGTATAGTAGTAAAGGGGAGTTAATATTTATGTTATGTATACTTTCCCAATGGGAATAATTGCCACTTATTTGCTTGTTGGCTGGTGTAGAACTGTTGTAATACACGTAATATAAAACTGCAACTGAAGATGTACGCGAGGAGGCAAGAGAAAGAGAGAAATGAGTCTAAAAAAACAAGCCAAATTTTCGTAGCAAACTCCAACCTGAAGCGTGGAACGCATCCATAACAAATAACAGTCCACCGAGCCCCAGGCAAAACATCCGGTGCTTAGAGTTCATTAATACCCAGCAGAACCTTCTGTCAGAATGAAATGCCCCCTGGAGTCGGCCTCTTAGGACGGTAATTATCAGGGAACTTCGATGGCTAAGGAGGAGTATGGGACGTAATTAAGAAACTCAGGAGTCCTTATAACGAACTTGTTAAAACTTGAAACGCTTTTTTTTGCTTTTTCGAGAGAGAGAGAGAGAGAGAGAGAGAGAGAGAGAGAGAGAGAGATGGGGGGGACCAGTACTTAAGTAGCTATTAAGGTATTTAAATTAAGCCTCTGTAGGAACTATATTATGTATATATTATATTATATATTGTATATATATATATATATATATATATATATATATATATATATATATATATATATATATATATATATATATATATGTAAATATAAACTACTGATCACATTTTATCATATTCCTATATAAAGCCCGAGTTCTCAGGCTTTGTAGTGACACGCGTTTCCACAGTGTAAAGTGCGAAGAATTCAAGAAGTGTAAAGGTCATTGTGCTTATTACAATTATTTGGAAGAAGTTACAGAAGATATAGGAAATGCATAAAGAAGAGATCAGTTTTTTAGAAAAGGAAAAAAAGAAAAATTAATAAATATACAGATAAAGATATGAATAGATTATTAAATTTATAGGATGGGTAGATGCAGTACAAATGTGTTAGTCCTTGGGATGTTTGGATGTAGTAGAGGGAGGAAGGAGAAAAAGACTGAAAAGGTGGATGGTAGGACAATGTTTTAGATTATCTGAGTCCCGTGCCAAGCTGGGACGGAGAATATCAAAGGGTGGTTGTACTAGGTGATTAAAATGGAAAACTAGGTGGTAGATGAGGTGTTGGTGTTATTATATATATATATATTGTATATATATATATATATATATATATTATACATATATATATACCATATATATATATATATATATATTGTGACGAAGTTTTAGAGTATCTGGGTCTGGAACCATTAATACTTGATGCACGAAGTAGCCAAAGATCTGTGTCTGGACACCATTAATATTTGTTAACCCAAATTGCCAAGTATCTGGTTACTCCACTAACTATTTGTACTTGTTAGCACTAGAGACCCTTTTATTCCTGGGTCTGGGACACCCTTTGTACTTAGGGCACAGTTTGTTCAAGTATCTGGTTATTACTTACCTCACTACAGCCAGACATCTGACCCTTCATCACAAATACTAAACGACTGAATACTCTAAAGGTAATAGTGAACCCTTATAGAACTGAACAGTCAAGAAAACAATCAGTCTAAGTTCATTAAAATAGATGTGAGGTAATCTTAATTAAAAGGCATCACTCCTGCAATTTCAAATCTAAGTATTTCCCTGATTCTGATTTATTTGTGGGAAACGTCACAATTATCACTCTATATTTCTACCTAAACAAAAATAAAATATAATACTGGTGGTTAAATGAAATGCTCATATAAATCTTAAATACAAAAATTTATTTCTAAATTCAAAATTTATAAGTGAAATTCACAATCTCAGGGGAAATTGTTATTACTTGAAAACAGAAGTTAAATTAATTCTTGAATTATTTATTAAGCAAAATTAAAGTTTATCAAGAAAATTAATTAAATTAGATCATAAAGCAATAATTAAATTTGAAATGAAATTCAATTAAATACAAATTAATGTGCAAGTGTTAAATTCAAACAATTACACACTAGAATATTATTCAAACTGATTAAACAAAATAAAGACAATGCAAAAAACATAATGCATAATATGAAAACAATTAAAGCATTGACAGTACAAACATTAAACATATAAAAATGGATATGTCAAAAGAACAAAGCAAAAGAAAAATGTATTGAAAATGATAATTTTATCCAATGGTAAAATAAAACCTCGAAGTGCACTTCAAAACATTTGTAAAATACCTATATACGCAGCTGCAGCTTAAAGGCCTGTTACACACTTTTACACTTTCGTGGGCGCCTTCACAAAACTAATAGAAATAATACTATGTTCAGATTTCACAAACACATACATTAAGACAGTTACTGAGTGACCTTCTCAAATACAAAATTAATGTGAGTTACGTTAAGTTAATGAAACAGCCTCGCAACCGAGCGAGCGCGAGAGAGAGATTTTGAGAGAGAGAGAGAGAGATCCTATCCCTCACGCCAGCGGCTAGTCTCGGAACCGAATGACTAGTTATCTATCTCCATATGCCTATCGGCATATGGGCAGTTAGTAAGACGAAAACACTACATCATCTCTCTATGTTAACCATGAATAACATCATTGTAGGGAAGGTCCTCAAGGACTCAATGCGGCCTGGGAGGTCTTACGCACATGTTTGTGCCGATAAAGAAATCAGCTTAGCTAAGACATTCTTAAAGTGTGAATACAACCCTCTTCAAAGGCTTGCTAAATAAGCACTTATTCTTTCTCTCTGTCTTACGTATGTTTCAAAATGAAAAGTTGCACTACTTAATATATGTGTTATTTTTATATAACATGATACACAGGTTCTAAGGTGAATTAATCATATTACCAAATTATAATTGCATTACAAAACTTACACTATAATATATATATATATATATATCTATATATATATATATAATATATATATATATGATTACGTATTTTCCATACCATCAGTCATTGTACTGCCTGTTTAAAAAATGCAAGACAGTAAGATAAAATATTCATATTATACTTCCATTTTTGCATATCTATTTTTCCCAGGAAAACTCGGACATTCTCTCTCTCTCTCTCTCTCTCTCTCTCTCTCTCTCTCTCTCTCTCTCTCTCTCTCCTGTTAAATCAGTATACTAGTAGCCTTCACGACGATTCTGCAATGCGTGTGGTTTTGTGTATCTGACGCTATTTGCCCAACCCTTGCACAGTTCTGTAATAGGTTTTCGTAGTGAGCATTTTCCCCTTCTAATTGCTACTTCTGCAGCAGCCGCTACCAACGATAACAAAACGGATCGAGCACAGTAGGCTGCTGCTACGAGTATAACACTGACGATTAGCACAGAACAGCGGCTTCGGCGGAGCGGGAATATCGCTAAATGAAACGATAACACGTTTAGCATCTCTCGACCCCTTCTTTATCTGTCTGTCTATCTGTCTAACTGGCTCCCCTACCCACCTCTGCGCACACATACACACAGCTTCTCTCTCTCTCTCTCTCTTTTGCCATACTCTGACCTTTCCCGTTTCTTTTCCAACTGATTCTTGAAGAGGACGGGTCTTCATTGCGTCATCATTCTCTCTCTCTCTCTCTCTCTCTCTCTCTCTCTCTCTCTCTCTCTCCCTCGTCTGTGTGTGGAAGATGGCAAATCTGTGTCTTAGCGCAGATTTCGAGGGGGATAGATACATCCAGCAAAACACCATTTTTTCTTCTTTTTTCGGGAACGCTCTTTTGAAAAGCGGCTGGGAGGGAAAATAGAGGAATTAATCTCTCTCTCTCTCTCTCTCTCTCTCTCTCTCTCTCTCTCTCTCTCTCTCTCTCTGAATTTCAGAGCCAGCAAGAGCGAATGTTCAAGTGAAGGCGAACAGAGGAAAGGGTGGTTTTTGGTGATTATTTTAAATAGATGTATCGCGTAATCGTTTGAGTATCTTATAGTGTAGGGGTACAATAGACATTAGGGCAGAAGGGATGTTACAAAATTGACGGACAGACATTGAGACTTGGATCATGTAGTACTATAGTATAGATTCACACCAACCGTGATTTTGATGCCTAGGTCAGGCCCTTACGACGCTCCTGATTGGCTGTTGATAAGCCAGTCACAAAGCTGGAAACTCTCAGTCTCTCTCAAGAGTTCACATGGGTAGGATCTATGTTCCACCCCTCCTGAGGGATACATCTTTTAGAAGTATCCTCAGGAGATGTGACTCTCGAGAGAGACTGAGAGTTTCCAGCCCTCTGATTGGCTTATCAACAGCCAGTCAGGAGCGTCGTAAGGGATGGGCCTAGACATCAAATGCACGGCTGATGTGAATCTACTATAGTAAGGGGGAAGGGGGGTGGGGGGGGGGGGACAGTGATTGGCAAATGGTGACGCGAGAACGAATGGAAGTGAGATTTGTTTCGGTTGATTCCAGAGCAGAAACCAGCTGACAGTGAGGCAGTAAGAGACTATTGATAGGTAGCGGCCAACAGATAGTGAGACGGAGTGAGATTGATCACGAGAAGGAATGAGATTAATAGAGATATGGAAACCACCTGGAGAGAGAGAGGAGAGAGAGAGAGAGAGAGAGAGAGAGAGAAGAATCAGTGTTACGAAAACACTGTAATTAGAAAGAAAGCGAAGGAATGACAAGCAGTCAGAGTGTGAGGCAGTAGCAGGCACCATGTTGTAAATAGAAAAAAAAAAAAATAGAGAAACGCGTAGACAGAAAGGCAGACAGAACCAGTCTGGTAGAGACAGAGGAACAGCCAGAGAAATACGGATAGAACACTACATCACATTCCGAAGAATAAAGACTGGTTTTGCGTACCGTAATGAGACGAAAGACAAAGTGATCCAAGAGGAAGATTTTGAGATCAAACGAAGCAGTCGGTGTATTTGGAACGGCAGCTGGAGCATAACACCGACGGTATATTTGACAAAGACAAAGAGAAGATGTGTCAGACAGAAATAATGGACAGTTATTAACTGTACGCAGTACAGAAACGTTGAGACAGATCTACCAAGATAAGTTCCATAGGGTCTTCACACACACACACACACACACACATACACGAAGAAGAGAGAGAGAGAGAGAGAGAGAGAGAGAGAGAGAGAGATTAGCCAATATTCAACAGAAAGGAAATGTAAAGAGCAAAATACGACCAGACATGGCGAGAACGAGGGCAGTTACGCAATACGCTTTAGGGAGAGTGCCAAAGGCCGCCCCCCCCTTTTTTTTTTCCACGGGAAACATCCTCCGATGGTCCGTTCACAATGTCTTTAGCACTGTGCGCAAGAATGACGAGGGTATTATACCATTATCCTTTGGTGGCGATTGTGTCCAGAGTATGTTCTAAAATGCATTCTCTCTTTCTTTCTCTCTCCCTTTAATCCAAAGATACTGTGTTGAATATAATTAGTCTTAATCGCTGTGTACCTTCGTCGACCAACCTTTCTCTCTCTCTCTCTCTTTTCGGTCTGTCCTTCTGTCTCTCTCCTTGTATAAAAACGCGTTATATATTAGTGTTAGAAGGCGTGCTATGCGACTGTGTTTGTCTAGGTTAAACAATCGCTGGAAAACGTGATTGAAGTATGAAGGGAGGCAATTATACTTCTGTATCATGTGCGCAAATGGACAGCTGACGTCATCACCACGTCATGCACACAAAGCTGTGCCATTCCTCGCGTTCAGAAGAGAAAGGGAATGGAAAGAAGAGCGAACGAGTAAGAGGTGAAAAATGGGAGGCTGTGACGAAAGCCGGAGATGAGGAAGAGGAGGAAATAAAAGCGGAAATACGAACAGAAGCGTGGAAGGGAACGCGGAATTGATGTAGTGGATTTCGAGAGTGATAGAAAACGAGAGAGAGAGAGAGAGAGAGAGAGAGAGAGAGGATGAGGAAGAAGAGAGAGGATGAGAGCGAGTACGTGGACGCAGCGGGCCAGGTTTAGGGTGGGCGTGGAAGTGGGCGTGTGTCGGAGAAAGAGAGGAGTCAGCAACGTAGGTGTGAGAGTAAGGGGCGTTGCTTGAAGCGGGTTTTGCTCTCCCTGGTTGGGGGTGGCACTGTCTGTGTGTACGTGTGTGTGTAGAGAGAGAGAGAGAGAGAGAGAGAGAGAGAATGATGTGGGGCGAAGGCAGCTTTAAGATCTTTAATATCGCCAAGTATGAGGAGGAGGGTGGGGCCAGATTTCTTCCTGCCTTCGGAGAGATTTTTCCTTCCTTCATCCTTCTCACTTTATCCTCTTTTTTCCTTTTTTTGTCCTCTTAACAGCGCAAGCACTTCGTCTTCAAGGTGGTTGAGGGGGGAGGGAGGGAGGGGAGCCAGGGGGGAAGGGGGTGAGGGGGGAGGAAAAGGAAGTTGGGACGACCTTGGCGTTCCATCTTCAAGAAGACCGATAATAATGAGATGAACGTTTATTGACCCAAATGCTGACTAGAAATTGATAGTTGTCAGAGACTGGTAGGTGTGTGTGTGTACTTCGTTCTATGTATCATTACAAGATACTCGTTTGTATTTGAACGTGTATGCTCATACAACTAAAGAGAGAGAGAGAGAGAGAGAGAGAGCACCAATGAATAACTCAATACACAAGAAGTTTGCAAGCACACAGATCGAGACTGAGTAAGCTGACGTCACAACAACAATGCCCACACACGCACATACACACGCACGCACGCAGCTAATATCAGCGCATGGCTGCCAGGAAACCAATTAGACGAACGAATAATTCTTGTCGTTCGTAAAGACCCGGCCATTAATTTCGTCGAAAGAAGGGAATGATCCCGGGGAGAGAGAGAGAGAGAGAGAGAGAGAGAGAGAGAGAGAGAGAGAGAGAGAGAGAGAGGTTCGCTTTCCTTCACGGTGTTCGAGGTGATGGCCAGATTTCGGCCTCTTGTAAACAGGAGGCATTGCGCTCGAACTCCCCCCCCCCCCCCCACCCCCAAAAGCTTTACCCCTTTACTCTTTTGTTGGTTATCAACAAGGGATAAGACAATAGAATAGCATGTAGCTACTGTTGAGATATGATAAACTCTCTTGATGTATTTAATTCTGAATGCATAACCCTGTACAAACGCGCGTATGCTAATACACTATATCTGTAGTATATATTGCTATTAATATATATATATATATATAGTATATATATATATTATATATTATATTTATTTATTAATGAACAAATAATGACTAAGTGATTTAATCGAAAACACCCTACTCCCAAACGGGAAAGTCATTGGTTATAATTCTTTACGGGCTGCTCTATGAGCAAGAGCTCGTGCTGGCATAAGGTCAGCTAAGTTTAAAAGGAGGAGGATATATACATTCCCCTTAGGTATAGCTTATGCCCAAGATGTGACAAATATAGGATAATAATTGGTTATTTGTGGCTTATACAAAAAGCATCATAATGTTATGTTTTGAATTGACAAATTTTTGTTTCTGTACACACATACACACACACACACACACACACACACACAAACACACACATATATATATATATATAATATATATATATATATATATATATATATATATATATATAGTGTGTGTGTGTGTGCGCGTGTGTGTAAGATCACTCAATGGTTCTTTAACTATTCATTAATAAGTAATTATGTAGTTAATGAAGGCGATTTAGTATGAAGGGCTCTGACCACCATGTTGTCATCCCTGCTCATTGAAATGAATTAGCGCCAATCCGCAGGTTAGCAGGGAAGGATAAGACCCCGCCTTCTGTGTCCAAGGTTTGGAGCTCTCTCTCTCTCTCTCTCTCTTGTATCCTTTAAAAGAAGATGAACAAAGACAAAGAAGGAGACGATGGCGATTAGGTATCCTCAGGAATAATGAAGCAATATGTAGTGGTGCAGAGACAAATGGAAAATAGGCCTTTTGCTGCTAATTTGTTGTTGTTGTTGTTGTTGTTGGGGGGGAGGGGCTTAAGTCTATGTCTGGAGTACTATTTGGTGTAGACAGGGAAACCTGATTTTTTATATGCTCCCTCTCTCTCTGTGGTATAATATATATATATATAATATATATATATATATATATATATATATATATATATATATATATATATATATTTTTTTCTTATATAAAATATTTACGTATGTGTGTGTTTCTA
This sequence comes from Macrobrachium nipponense, assembly GCF_015104395.2. NCBI lineage: Eukaryota > Metazoa > Arthropoda > Malacostraca > Decapoda > Palaemonidae > Macrobrachium > Macrobrachium nipponense. Next base: position 28,360,352 of record NC_087212.1, on the reverse strand, counting down.
TATGTATATGTGATGTGTATGCGTGGTTGTGTATTTTGCATGTGTATGTATGCATATGTGTATATATACGTAAATGTGTGGAAAGAAAGAGGGAGAAATTGGGTTAGAGAGCAGGAGGCTGAAACGGGCGAATGAAGGACAGGGAAGCTGCATCTCTCTCTCTCTCTCTCTCTTCTTTTCAAAAAGTAAGGATGTAAATATAGCGAACGATTATTTTTCCAGCTGCTAAGGCATACGTCAATATCAAAGCTCCTAGTCGCTCTCCCCTCCCAGTCAATCCATCGTAGCTTTTATTCAGGAGAGGGAAATATTAGAATAGTATACCTCCCCTTTGTGACGTCATCCCTGACGTCATGATGCGTCATGAGTCACGTGACACTACCGGGTAGCTACCTCATCGATGAGCATGGGCTGTTTGTGAATTAAATTCCTCTCTGTACTTCGGTGCCGGGTCGTCTAAATGACGTGTTTTGTAAGAGGATTATTGAAGAATGAAATAGCAATTTTATACGCTGCGAACGAGTAGAATGGAATCATACAGTATTCAATGAATCATTAAAGCAAACATACCGACGCTGCTGATTTGTTAAGCAAGAGGGAAACCGTTGTGGCCTAACGTTAGGCTTTAGCCTCGGAATTTGGTGTCTTTTGCGGCGTTGTTTATTTAATGTTCAGGTCTGCCATAACATTGTATTATATATATGTGTGTGTATATATATATTGTAAATATGAATAAGTATATGAATGTTTATACACGTTTATTAATTTTCCGGAAAGGGTGGATCAGTGCGTTTCGAGATGGTTCTGTCATGTGGAAAGAATGGAGGATGATAGGTTGGTGGATAGACTGTATAACTGGGAAGTGTCAAGGGTTGGGGGGGGGGGGGGGGGGGTGACGGTTGCGAAACAATGGATGACTAAGATAGAGCTGCTGGATAAATGACCTGAGAGATGTATCGGGAAGGAGAGGCCTCACCGTCCCGGAAGAGAGAGAGAGAGAGAGAGAGAGAGAGAGAGAGAGAGAGAGGAGAGAGAGTGGTTGGAAGATGGAAGTCTCAGGCTCTGCTGATGAGTCTTCTGTGTAAGTAGCAGCAGACTTAGTGGGATTTTTTTTTTTTTTGCTCATTGGTTCATCCGCAGTTCAGCAGCTACAGTATGAATGAGGCGATATTATAACTGTCCTTTACATAGTTCAGCAGTTAGAGTATGAATGTGGCGATGAATTTCCTGCTATGTTTTTTTTAATATATATATATATATGATATATATATATATATATATATATATATATATATATATATATTAAAAACACACACACCACACACACACATATATATCTATTATATATATATTAAATATAATATATATTAAATAAAATAAATATAATATATATTTATATATTTGTGTTTGTATAATGTATATAGTTATATGTATGTATAATATATATATATATATATATATATATATATATATTTATTTATTTATTCTTTGTACATATATGCATCTATATATATACATATATTGTATATGAGTCATATCACATTACCGTGATCATATAATCATATACATACATCGAGCTACAAATGTCCTTTAATATCTAATTCGTTCTACCTTGTTGGTTCGATGGTTCGCGCCCGTGAGCCGACGAATTCCTTATCGACTAAGAAATTCCTCTTCGGTTAACATATATGAAAATGTATTCATTCCGAGGTGAAGCCAATTAGATATTAAAGACATTCGTAGCTCGATGTATATATTATATATGTATGTAAGTCAGTAAACATAACTCTGCACTGAATTCTATGTGCACTGCTCTTCTACAAATTGCGGATTGGTCTACTACATGATGAATACAAGCTTCATTCAGCTTCCGAGCCTTGCAAAAAGCCCCACTGGGAACGAGGAGCTTTGATCTCTGGAGTCTTGCAGTGTCTGCATACATTGCTCCCTCACTCCGCTGTCTCCCGTTAGCGTTAAGTTAGTTTTTAGACGATAAACGTTCTTTCTTACTCTTTTCTGTTATGTGCGTGCTCATATTTATAAATAGTATATGTACACTTTAAGTCTACATAGTAATGTACGTGTCCCTTCATATGTGCACAAGTATACTTACATGACATACATATATGTATATATATATGTGTGTGTGTGTAAAGCGTTTTTTTTTTAAAGTGACCAGCGCTTTTAATTTTCTGTAAAAGAAAACTTTTATGCCGTCTTTGTATGTCCGTCCGTCTGCACTTTATTCTATCCGCCCTCAGATCTAAAAAAAAAAAAAAAAAAAAAAAAAAATTACAGAGGCTAGAGGGCTTCAAATTGGTATTTTGATCATCCGTCCTCCAATCTTCAAACATAGTATATTGTAACCCTCTAACCTGAGTAGTTTTTATTTTATTTAATGTTAAAGTTAGCCGTGGATCGTGCACTTTCCGAACGCACCCTCACTCAACCGTATCGGGTGAGCAACTGAAACGCTACTGGTAAGCGGTGACGGGTCATAGCTGATGGCTTTATACAGCATTATACGATTTACAGAAAACTAGCTTGCGCCAAGATTTTTTCCCCTTTATTTTAAAGGTTATGCTTTGAATATCTCCATTCCAGATTTGATACTTTTCTTTTTTGTGGCTTCCTCGTACCCTTTCCATTCTAATTCCATTATTTTATTTTCTGACTGTCAATAGTGCTGCTTTAGAAAGAGCAGCATCAGCAGCAGAGCAGGAGTGGAAGTAACAATAGTACTGTAGTATTTTGACATTTTGATGGAGCTTCAGAGACTCCTGCTTTGCTCTGCCAGTTGCGAGCCATTACAAGCGCGGATTTGCTTATTTGATCGTTAAATATCGTGAAAGACTGCCCATCGCTGTTGTAAAAATACAAGAATGCTTTGTAGTTTGTAGCTTTGATGTACGATATCTTCTTTCCTCGATTTTTTTTAAAGCCCGCTCCTTGGTAACAATATGCTACACTTAGTTCGTATTTTTTTTCTTTTGTGTAATGATTTTGACTCTGTATTAATTTATCTAACTTTTATTATTCAAAACTACATCACTTACTTTTTTTTTTCTTTGTTATCCTTCAACGAAATGACATTGTCAAACTTTTGTAACGGAAAATCTTGTAAATCCTCAATCGCCATTACCTCGTGTATGAGAGAGAGAGAGAGAGAGAGAGAGAGAGAGAGAGAGAGAGAGAAATCCCACGTATAATTTTAGCTTTTGCAGTTCGTCTTCGGTTAAGTAGCTTACTGTTTGTCATCCATCAAGTTCTCGTTCATTCCAGATACTCAAGATGAAAAAAAAAAAAAAAAAAAAAGTTGCTAGCCAGTCAAGAGTATTGTATCCAGATTTGAAAAATGGTCGTTGTCTTCCTCCACACAAGAAAAATACTGTCCTCGGCGTTTTATTCTTCTTCGTAAGGACTCGGAGAAAGAGAGGCCTGGCACCACCAGGCCGTTTGAACAGCGGCAATGAGTGATTGCGTTGTGCGAGAGTAAACAAAGAGAACTTCCAGAGGAGGAGGAGAGACTCTTTTGTCTGGGGAGGTATTGGCTGCCGTGTGTCACTTGTTAACCTCTCCGGGATGGGGCGGTGACGGCCAAGTATCGAATTGCTCGTTAATTGGTCTATTCTCTCTCTCTATACCCTTTCTGTCTGTCTGTGTCTTCTTCGTTTCTTGTATTGTAGTCTCCTTTGCCTGGCTTTCTCCTCCCGCCCCCACCCCCTCTCTTCCCTTTTTCGTTGCTTTGTTCCGTGTTTGTGTGTGTGGTATCGTTTGTATATGTATGTATGTATGTATATATATATATATTTGTGTGTGTGTGTGTGTGTGTGTGTAAGGGGGAGGGGGTTGTTTGCGTGCTTGCCTGCGTGCTTTAAAACAATATGAGTTAGGATTTAAACGTATCCTTTTTTTATCGTAATATTTACAGCTCATTGAGTATTCTGTTTTAACTCTAATTTATTTCTTATTTATCTCATTTTATATGATGAATTATAGCTCCTTATCTGATATATTACAGTTATTTATCTGAGTTTATCTGATGTATGACTACATTGTTCCGTGTATGTTAAATTCGTCAATTTATCGACCTTTGTGCTTATTCGTTTAACGATGGCTCATTAGTTATTCATTAATGTAAAAGTTAATTTCCTTACCAAGCATCTTCAATTTACTTAGTAATCTCCCATTCATTGTCTAATTGCTTTATTTACTTGTTCTCGTACGTTCTTTTCCATTCATCATCTCTCTGTCCAGATGAAATTGATCAATTGACTGATAGAATGTTATCTAGCGTCGCACGGTCCCCAAGGAGGGACGTTCGTGACTTCTGCCTTTTTGTAGGACTACGAGGACCCACTTCAGAGTCGCCTTTTGATGTCGCCGACGCGTCATGTCCCTGTTTCATTTATTGATCGCTTTTGAGACCTGTCACTGCCGGCGCTCTCACGACGGCTCTGTCCGAAACAATGATGTTGGGGGCTTAGGTGCGACAGGGATGAGAGGAGACAATGGGAGGAAAAAAGAATGGAGACGAGGGGAAGTGAGGAAGAGAGGCAGATGAGGGAGAAAAATAAGAATGAAAAGGCACGAAGCGGCCGAAGGGGAAGCGCCCGACGGAAGAGGGCCAGCCAGATGCGAAGGGCACTTCGACTCAAAATGCAAGATAAAAGGGAGCCATTTTTTGTGCAGAGGAAATCGGCTTTGCAATAAGATACCTCCAACGCTATTTTTATACATATACTCCCATACACACTTTCCTTGTATACATACATACATGCATATATATAATTATATATATATATATATATATATATATATATATATATATATATATATATATATATATCTATATATATATACGCTTCTCACCAGACTACCTTCGTCCATTTTTTACGACATAACCAAACCACTCGAAAACATCCTGCATCATCATTTCACCCCCCTACCCCCCGCTGGGACCCTTTTGTACCAGTCCCGTGCGTCTTCACGTTTCCCACCCGTTCAGTTTTTCTTTTGCCGCCCGCACTGCCCACACAGCTGATATCAGCTTTTATACACACACACACACACACACACAGTATTGACCTTCTGGCTGCCATTTTTCCTATAGTATTCGCTTATATAATGAAGTCACATGCATCTACAGTGATTTTTTAAGCAGATTATATATATATATATATATATATATATATATATATATATGTGTGTGTGTGTGTGTGTGTGTGTGTGTGCGTGTGTGTGTGTGTGTGTGTGACCCCGACCTGGGTCGCGTGGGATTTCTAGTCTTACCGTTGGTCATGCATGAATCAAACGCTTTGGTTTAAATGAGCACAGTAGCTATATTCTAGGATATCTTACATAGGAGGCCAAGTGAAAATTGAACTAAAAACTACAGTAACTCGAGTTAAAGGTAAGGGTAGGTGGGGGGGGGGGGGGCAAAATGGGGGGGGCAGAGGGCATCAAAGGGAATACACGTTCCCCCCTATAGACTTCCAGTGCTTGACTGTCCTACGAAGGGAAGCCCTGGGCATTTGTCTCAGTTCCCCTACAACGCCCCGATATTTTACTTCCTGGGCGCGATTGGGTCTGGCACTCCTCTTTAGGCTTACCAGCCAATCGGTGCCAGAAAAGGTGACCCCAGACACCAACGAACTATTGAGGGGTCGCAGGGCGGGAGGACGCTCTTCTTAACCTGAGGGAAAATGACCGTTGGAGTCATGGCGGGCGTCCTTCGAGGATTTCAGGACTTGGAGGTGGGATCCTGAAAGGCCCTCTAGAGTGGCTCATCCATATTGTGTGTGTGTATATATATATATATATATATATATATATATATATAATATATATATATATATATCTGGGCTCGGCGTGTCGCTCTGTGAAATAGGTTCATATATATATATATATATATATATATATATATATATATATATATATATATAGCATATATAGTATATTATGTGTGTGTGAGGGGTGCAGAAGTGTAAGCGGCTTTGACATAATGCTAAGGATGCTGTAGGAAAGCTTTATGCTTTATGTAGGGAAAGTGATATTTTTTCGTTTTATTCAGCATTTAAATGATGCACGTGACCCAGTGGATGTTACTTACATCTTCAATTAAATTTTTCTTTAGGGGGGAAACGATATGGTTCGTTAAATGTTTCAGAGAGAGAGAGAGGAGAGAGAGAGAGAGAGAGAGAGAGAGAGTACAAGCACCTTCCATCTCAGAGTTCTTGTCTAACCGATAGTCGAGTTAACTTTTCCGCGATGGAACACAGTCCTCCTCCTCCGGCAGGAAGCGGGTCCAAGGACATCTCAACTTTAAAAGAAACTTGGGCGTTTAGATGATGGAAATAAAAGACTAAAAGGAAGCCTTACGTAATTCGCGATTTCCAATCATCGGCTCTTTTTTTCTACGTGCTGTCGGTAGGCCAGTCGTGGCTGAGTGACCCGGCGACGTTTGGTTTGGCAGGAGAGAGACAGAGAATTAAGTATCGAAGATTGCCCCTTCTCACGTTTTCTTCTTCTTCTTCTTCTTCTTCTTCTTCTTCTTGGCGGATGTAGTGCCTGAGTGGCTGCTATTAGATGACATTGCATGATAGACATAGCTCAGTTTTACTGTCGATCTTATGGATCGATGGAGGTGCTTGTATCTAAGAATTCACTTCTGTAAGAATGCTAAAACTAAAGGCAATGTCTTCCATTTTTTCTCTTTCTTCCATCCACCCCCGCATTATTTTAACTAGAGAATGTGGCGAACACAGACACACACTCAAACAAACGATCTACTTGTGCCCACAGTAGTACACGGTAACGGGGATGGTAGAGCTTCCTCATTCTAGCTCAATTGCCGGAGGAAATAATCAAAATATCTATTCGGGATCCTGGGAATACGAAATAAGGCGAGAAGCTCCAGCTCTTTTGGAGCTAAGAAAGGTGAGTTCTTAATCTTTCCATAGCACCTACGGTTAATTGAAGAGATGGCGAGTGTTCGTTTCTAACAAGGAGCATGGAAAGACTGTATGATGAGTTTAGTGAAAAAAGAAACGGAGAAGTAGTCAACTGACCTGTCTGTGATAAATATGTCATAATCATGAATATATGTATATAAATAATACACACACACACACACACACACACATATATATATATATACTATATATATATTTACCCTCCAGGTTATTTTACAGATGTAGTAACGCTTTATTTACATTTTTTTTCCCTTTGCCCAGTGCATATAAAATAGCACGAGCAATAGCGCAATGAGAACACTCCTCTTGGATCAGGGCTTTGTACTACCATAAGCGTTCAGACTCCCATCAAGTTGTTGATATTAAATTGATTGCCAGGTGTGCTCACAATTTGCTGTCATGGTTAATCGTATCTTAGATTTATCTGTCTTAAGTAAGTTTGCATTTATGTACCCGTCCGCATTGCATGAATTGATTTTATCCTCTCTCTCTCTCTCTCTCTCTCTCTCTCTCTCTCTCTCTCTCTCTCATTGTGGGTTTATTTGCTTGGCTCGTTTGTGTGTGTATGAGCATTTCTCGAAATCTTTGGTACTTGTGATGAAAACGGGATGCATTTTTATTGAGTGGGAAATACCGGTGAGCCAAGGTCTGACCTGTGTTATTTTAGGCTCTGATTTCGGAGAAAGAATGTTTTTGTGTAAAGCTACTCTCAGGCTGTTGCTGAGGACAGACAGGTCTCGGTGTTTCATTACTGTCAAACAGGAACTGGATGTGGTCGATAAAAATGAAGTGATAGCCGATTCGCTTCTTGGTCACACGCCGTTGGTAAAGATTTTCATTTTCGAGTATTACTCTATCAAGATGTGACCTTGGTTCCCTTGGGAAAGGCTCCTCCCTTGAGGTATTATGACTGGAGCGTAACACGGGAATCCAAGGTCTGCCAGGCTGACTGCATCCTTTCATGTAACTCATCTACGATGTGGCATTATGCATTGAAGACTGTTCCTACATGAGCGCAGGGTATCTCTTGGTACTTCTTATGTTATAATGATTAACCTTAACTGGCTGTGGTCTCTCATAACGTGAAGTTATCGAGGATATGAGACTTGAATCCATCTTTCCGTCGTGTGTTCATTCTGTTGTTCTGCCAAGACCTTTTTGGGTGTATTTTGGAATATCTGTTCTATTGGGTTATATGATGTTGCACATTGACTTGGCTTACGCTTGAGTAAACCATTGTCTATGTTTATTAGAGACACGATTTATTCAGTTTTACCTATTATCCTACTTCATTCATCATGCATTTTCATTTTCATTCCTCATCATCATCGCCCCCCAACTCCTTGTGACGCAAAGAGCCTCTGTGGAATTCCGCCATTTGTGTCCTTACTATGCTTAATCTTCCCCAAATTTCCTCCCTTGCATCTCATAGAGAATTCTCCGGTCTAATAACTCTGCTTGTGTCCACAGCAGTCCACCTGACATTGTCACATACTTACTATTCTCTCAGAGTTTGAACGAAGTTCACGTCCCAGCTCTTTCAATATCCCTTCCCTCATCTTCATTTACATCTGGAACTTCCATATTTTCGCTTTTAATATAATTTTCACTCTATTTTGTCACCTGACTTCTGATATTCGTTTGAAAGCTTCATTCTCAACTCGATAAAATCCTTTGAATATATTTTCAGGATCTTCCCGTGATTTCTGTCTTTTACCAACACTGATTGAAATCGATGTACTTTCCTTTGCAATGACAAATATTCAGACAGTTCATTATTTAATTCGCCTTTGCCTTGCATGGGTGGTTCTCTAAATTCCAACCCACCAGAATCTTTTGCTGGATATATCAGAGTTTGTAAATATTCGCAAGAATCGGACATATAAATCTTTTCTCCATCTACTTTTATTGCGTCCCTTTGTACCTACTCTGTCCTGTTTACGTCTGTTTTCTTAGATAAATTATGCTTTATATTAAGCAAGCTTTGTTAACCTTGTGGTGTTTTGTTGATTAAAACAGCATCAATATCTTTTTGTAGGGTATGGAATTTCTGCCCTTACTCCAATGTAAAACCTCGTCCGCCGACAGCCACGTTTTTTCTTCATAACATCCGCGCGAAGAGCAAAAAGCAAAGGTGAAACAACATTTTCCCGATTCACTTTAACTTCATGTATGTCTCTCACCGAGGTGTTTTTCTAGAAACAGTTCCATCTCATGGAATTACTTTAAAAATGATTACGTCGACAGTAAGTTCGTCGTTATGCTTTCCACCGCGCGTTGAAAAAATGTTATGATGACACCGAAATTACCTGTCAGCCCAAATACGGTGAATTCCTTACTTTCATTGTTGTTGGTGAGTATTTATATGATATTATTAAAGCCTATTCAGCTGCCGAGCTATTAATAGCATTCCACCTACTTGTTCGTTCAACCACGAGCAATTCATCCCACGGCCTGGAAACTTTTAGAGTTTCTGAGACGGGAACAATAAAGAAACGAGGTTACAATGGAACAATATAGTGCAGGTGCTCCCGTAGTGGGTGAGTGCCGTCAGTGCACCTCACGTGGTGCACTGTAGGCTTTACTGAAGGTTCTTTGTAGCGTCCCCTCGGCTCCAAGCTGCAATTCCTTTCATTCCTTTTACTGTACCTCCATTCACATTATCTTCCTTCCATCTTCTCTCCAACCTTTCTTAACAATTATTTCATAGTGCAAGTGTGAGGTTTTCCTACCGTTACAACTTTCAAAGCTACCTCTCCTCAATTTCCTTTCCAGCGCTGAATAATATCGCAGGTACGGAAATTCCCGGCCGTAAAAGCAGATATAAAGACATTGCAGTAAGAAGTCAAAACATCATAGTTGCCTATGAAAATCGTGAAGTAGTTCAGTGGTTCCCAAACTGTGGTCCGCAGACCCTTTTGGGGGCCCAGGAGAAGGCCCTACTGGGCCCGCTACACAACGAATTATTTTCCAACTTCAGAAAAAAAATATATACAATAGAAAAAATTCGAGGACCCCAGACATGATGAGTCCCAGCCTGTAGCACCCCGCTATTTATTTCAAAATAACATTACAAGACCTCATCAGCTTCATAGATAATTCCATTTATCTGCACACTTTTAACAGGAACAGCAGTGACACAAGAACCTCCATATTCTTTGTTTTTGGATGCTGTTAGATATCTTTCATTAATTAATACGAGCCATGAAAAGAATATTTTGAAACCCTACAGCATTTCACCAAAGTTTTTCTCCGCCCTATTAAGTGCAAGCACACTGAATAATACCAGTAAAACCGACACAGTGCAATGCCGCTGTAATAATTACCGCATTCAGCCAGGTATATTTGCGATGACTTCCAGTTCAAAGTCATCAGGCCTTGTTTCCTTTTCTCCAAAGTGTCTCCATTATAGATTAGTACTGAATCAAATATTAACTGTGTCTAATAATGAACGAATTTCTACTTCTTTCTTCTGTTTTTATTTAATTTTTTGTTCTAGAAATAAGAACCGGAAGGCCAACGCCTTCTTTATGACTTGCTGAGAACTGTAAGACCAAAACCTTCTTTAATACTTTAAGAACCGGAAGGCCAACTCCTTCCCTCAGACTTTGTGAGAACTGGAAGGCCAACGGCCTCCTTAAAACTTGCAGAGAACTGGAAGCCCAACACCTCCCTTAAAACTTACTGAGAACCAGATGGTTGCCTTCTTTTAAAATCTGCAGAGAACTGGAATCCCAACACCTTTCTACAAACTTGCAAAGAACTGGAAGGCCAATACCTTCCTTAAAACTTGCAGAGAACCGAAATGCCAACATCCTCCTTAAAAATTGCAGAGAACCAGAAGGCCAATGCCTTCCTTAAAATTTGCTGAGAACAAGATGGTTGCCTTCTTTAAAAATTGCAGAGAACTGGAATGCTAACACATTCCTTATAACATGCAGAGAACCAGAAGGCCGACACCTTCCTTAAAACTTGCACAGAACCGGAAGGCCAACTCTCCTCATAGCTAACCTATATGCAAGGAAAAAGGCTTGTGTTTACAAAATAAACTTCCTTCCAGAGATTTTGTGAACATCATATAGATTCCAGGGGCAGTCGAAATTCACACTTTCCTGGAATCTTTCCATGGAAATTCCCTTTCTTTGAAATAAGACTTTTCCCTCGGGTTGGAAAAAATCCAACGAGTTTCAGGTGAGAATAATAGGAATGAGATAGATAAAATAAATCCGGTATAGAAAGGGACCTCATCTTGGAAGAATAGAGGATGAGGATGTAACTTAATTTTTTTAAAGGCGGTGTCATGTAAACGGAAATTTGTTGTGAGATAACTTCTTACACTTTTCAAGAAATTAATAACAGTCGTAAGAGAAAGAAAAAGGAAAGAAGCTCATGCAACGAGAAAAACATACCCAATCTGGATGTAGGTGCTTTTGGTATGTGGTCATCCCCTTGAAAAAAGTAGAGGGAAATGGAATAAGGAAAGAAAATTAATATCCCAACCTTTTTCCCTTACAATTACCCCATTCCACAGAGCCGAGGGGAACCACCAAATCCCGCTAGCATTTGGAGTATATAGTAGGTATTGCTCGTTTCGTGAAGATGGGGAGAGAGTGGCCGATTGCGACGGAAGATGGGAATTGGATGTACTTTTGTGCTCCTGTATGCCATGGGAAGAACAGCTCTGGAGTGTGAATCACCGAGGTTATGAAGGAGGATTGAAACTCCAGAAGAAAAAGCGGGAAGAAGAGGTGAGCATGATCGGTTTTGGGGGCTCCGTGTTGCGTGTCTCCAACGGAGGAGGGTAGAGGAGTGAGGAGGGGGTAAGGGAGGGCGGGGAGGGCCGAATGTAATTGTGTGCTCTTGGGTTAGAAGTTTGCAGTGGGGAGATCATTCACTTTCTCCGTTCACTCAGTCAAGTGGTTGTTGGCCGCGTAGTAGTGCGGGAGGTGGATTCGTCGGCACTCGAGTGGAGGACGGACGCCTGCTTGTTTTGTCAGCAACTCCGTCGCGTTTCTGGGAAGTTCAAACGTTTGCGGTTGCTAATTTTATGTGAATATCAGGCTGCATTTAATCGATTGTACATGTCAGTTTCATGATGCATGTTTAATTGTGCTTATGTTTTGGTGCAATGTTTTACGGTGATTTGAACGGTCATAAATGTCCTAGCTTGTGTAATGTTAATTAACCGTTCATTCATGGCTTAGGCCAAACAACGTTAATAGAATTTATAACTTGTCCACAGTGTTTGTACAAGCAAAAGGCCTATATATCAAACGATATATATAACTGTCACTTGGAGTTCATCAAGAGAGGAGTGTTTTCAGATGCAATCACATCCATCGAGACTGATGGAAACGTTTGTCTGGGAAGGTAAG
>NC_087212.1:28333003-28343003 GCF_015104395.2 Macrobrachium nipponense | reverse complement strand
CAGAAAACTGGATACACATTCGAAGTTGATTTTTAATACATTGCAATAGTGGTCTATCATCTGCAATGTGTACTGTTTCCGATAGAGCTCAACACTTTTCAATAACGAGAGAGAGAGAGAGTAGAAACCGTCGTAAAGAAAATTTCAGCTTGACTATGTTGTAACGTTTTCAATAACGGATGTAATATGCTTTGGGAGTGTTGTGTTTTTTAAAAGGAAGTTAAGCCTTACAATATACTTAGGGTTTCAGTATTTCCAAGGTGTAGCAAGGTTCATTTTGAGTTCTGTATGAGTTAACGAGCCTGCTAATACTGAGTGACAGTTGTAAAGTGTTTGCGAAATGACTGAACGTACAGTCCATGAGGAGTATTTCGATGACATTCGCTAGGACCACTCTCCCCCTTACCCTAAAAAAATACCGTAATACAGAATTATAATATTTCACCAGTATTTTATCTGTCATCCCAAAGAACTCTCCGTTGGGGGTCAGTGCCGTCAGTGCACCATTACTTAATGTTCTTGGCAGCGTGCCTTCGGCCCCAGCTGCAACCCCATTCATTCCTTTTACTGTACCTCCTTTCATATTCTCTTCCATCTTACTTTCCTCAATCCTCTCCTAACAATTGATTCATAGTGCAATTACGAGGTTTTCCTCCTGTTACACCTTTCATACCGTTGACTGTCAACTTCCGGTTCAGCACTGAATGACCTCATAGGTTCCAGTGTTTGGTCTTTGGCCTCAATTCAATATTCCGTTCAATTCCCAAAGAACTACTGAATCCATAGCGCAGCGGCACTGGGGAAATTATCTGCTAGTGCCGTGACACCTACACATAATTGTAAACCAGGCGAAGGCCATTGGGAACTTACTAGGAATGTCACCGTTACCCCTTCTTGCGCCGAAGGTGAAACCTACAGTAGATTGAAAAAGATTTTTTTTTTTATTTATCTGGTCAAGGTCAAGAGGGAACCTATATTTCCTTCGGTTTTTCTGCGCAACGCCAATAAATTTATCTGGAGTGTTTCCTTTCTCTGTTCAGCGACCATGAATGAATTGTTGGCCCTTTTGTCCCAGACCATCAATAAACCGGATTATCTTCTTATCTCAGTAAAGGACTAAGAGTGAACTGATCATTTTTCCTCCAAAAGTTAACCAAAATACCTTCCCTCTTTGCAAAAGTGTATGATGACTCGGATTTTACCCTCTATACACAAGGCGGAGAACTGAAGAGATGATTATCCTTTTTCTGTTCATAGTCCAGATCAGATAAAATTATTTTCATTCCCAACGAGTCAGGGTCTTTCCACATTTTTTAAATTGTCTCACTTCATTAATATAAATCTTTCATATACTGTTACTGAGCTTTCATACGGATTCTAATTTGGAAAGATGAGCCAATTTTGATATGCTCTGTAAAAGAAATCTTTAAAAAATATTATATGAAAAACACTCGCAACAGTATTTCGGTAAGCGAAAATGTCTTATGAAATAGCGTTACCGAACAATTCTCATATAGCAATAGCTAGACTGACAAAGACCAATGAATTTCCCTGACCGCAGAGAGAGAGAGAGAGAGAGAGAGAGAGAGAGAGAGAGAGAGAGAGAGAGAGAGAGAGAGAGAGAATATTAGTTAAGGAATGCATTAAATGCTTTTTCCTGCAATTACAAGTATCAATATTTATGAGTAAGCATTTTTACCATTATAATCACACTAAGAAATTTGAGGGCTGTAGAGAAAATTTTAATGAAACTGAAGCTAAAATAAATTATTATTTTTAACCTTAACAGATTTCTTGCATTCAGCCGTTTCTACATATCAAGTTGAGATGTACAGAACCGAAAGAAACATTTCGTCGCCCTGCCTTAACTTACACATAAAAGCATAATTAACCTTGATGTTGTGATGCCAGTTTAGATACTAATCATTGAGTTCCAAAACCATCAAAAGAATGCAATGAAATACTGAAGACACCGCTACAGCAGGCATAAAACCCTGTATCCCATAGGGGGCTAGTACTACCGTCAGTGCACCGCAAGTAGGCATTACTTAAGGTTCTCTGCAGCGTGCATTCGGCCCCTAGCTGCAACTACTTCGGTTCCTTCTATTGTACCTCCTTCCATATTCTCTTTCTTCCATCTTACTTTCCACCTTCTCCTAATAATTGATTCATAGTGCAACTGCCAGGTTTTCCTCTTGTTGCACCTTTCAAGCCGTTTACTGTCAATTTCCGTTCCAGCGCTGAATGACCTGATAGGTCCCAGTTCTTGGCTTTTGGCTTAAATTCTATATTCAATGCCAAAACCATGTGATAAAAAAACCTTCATGTTTTCGTAAAGGTGCGTCTATACTGCAACAAAATGTCGTAAACTTACATAAGCAGATTGTCTCCCACACATCACAAACAAGGTAAAAATTGGTCAACTACTGATCTGGTGTACTGCCTAGTGCTTCCTGCTATTAGCCAGCATTTGCCGGAGATTTTCTTTTCCGCTTACGGTCGTTGACTTGTTTCAGTCTGTTTGTGATACGTATGCGATACCTAAGTTTCCCACGTGTGTTCATGGCATTTTGCTTCAGTGTGTCCACAACAATACTACCATTCGCATGTACACACACACACACGAACACACATGTATATATTATATAAATAAGCACGGGTTGATTAAGGAACAGGACAATTTCCACATTTGTCTTTATTCCGACATTTCTTAGTATAAACTTTATTACATCTGGGAATTTGTCAATAAGTATGATAGAATTATAAAACAACCTTAAATTTGTCAAAAGGCATGAAAGCAATAAAAATTTGCAAAACCCATATCGAAAGAGACGATTTTTGCACCCACTCGCGACTCGTTGCCTAAAGCAGCTAGTTCCCAACTGAATGGATGCCCAAACCTCTTCCATCCAACTGTATCTTAGCTGACGTGTCTTCTCTTATTTTCGCTTGCTTGGGGAGTAAGCCTTCAAACTACTTAGCTGTTGTTGTTGTTGCTGGGCCTAGGAAAGCCCTATAGAGTTGTCGTTGTTGCTGATGTTGTTTGTGGGGGGGGGGGGGTTGGTTGGTAGGAAAACCCCATGGAAGAGCCTAAAAAGGTCTGAAAAAGGTGTTTCGTATTGAGTTAAAGATACAGGAATTTTAGGGTAGGATGTTTGTGATTTATTTATTAGAATGAAAATGTAAAAAATAAATAATGCTCATTTTGAACGGTACAGAAAAATGATTTGTAATTAAATATAGCGTATTTATTTTAATTTTCGTTGGTAAAAACAAGGCTCTATTTGACCATAGATTTTAACACGTTTTAATTTACATTAAAATTTAGGAATATATGTTTACAACTTATGCATGAGGGGAAAATCTTGCACGCACTCCTAGTAAGCTGGAGGTCGGATCACGCTTTGTTTCTTGTGTCATTCAGTCTTCCTTTCTCTGAACTGAAGGTTGGTGGGTGGTGTTAACTTTTGATATATATTTTTGTAATTGTAAGTTTTAGTCTTTTTACTGTTTTATGATTTTTAACAAATTTAGGATTGGTTTACCATTGATCATATTCATTGACAGATTCCCAGAGGATGTAATGAAGTTTATATTGCGAAACGTCGTCGGAATAAAGAAAAGACAAATGTAGACATTGGTCTGGTTCCTTAGTCAAACACAGATTTGTATCTCTCTCGGTCTTCACCTGTCGGGCGTACTATATATATATATATATATATATATATATATTATATATATATATATATATATATATATATATATATATATATATATATATATATTATATATATATATATATATATATATATATATATATATAATAAAAAATCACAGTAGATGCACGTGACTTCATAAATAAGCGAATGCCACGGGAAATGATAGCCAGGAATCCAAGCGCTTTCGTCTTATTCAGACATCGTCAAGGAGCTACTTGACGATGTCTGAATAAAAGACGAAAGCGCTTGGATTCCTGGCTATCATTTCCCGTGGTATTCGCTCTATATATATATATATATATATATTATATATATATATATATATATATATATATATATATATATATATATATATATATATATATATATATATATATAGTACGCCCATAAATGCATTACAGAGATAGATATAAGAGATGAATATAAAACCATTAACATGGTCGCAGTGCGGTATGTATGCATAGTCAAACAACTGCCAACAATAAGGATTATGTTGCACCTCATAAACAGCGTGCCTTAAAGAGAGAGAGAGAGAGAGAGAGAGATCTGCTTTACCGAGTCAAAATGATTAACATTCCTTAAATGCATTATATGTTGCTCCAGAATGTAAAAATACACTTATGAGTAAAGTAGCAAAGCCAAGAAAATGCAGTGCCGTGCTACTCTTGTTGAAAAAATACCACGAAGATAATATAAAAGATAAAAAAATTCATTTCCTTCATTGCAACTTGAGAGAAGTGGCTGGTCTGATATTTTTAATTACTATATCGTAGCTATTCGTCAAGGTTTAGTAAGTATCAGGTTATTCTGTTAAGAGAAAATTTAAAGTCAGCGCGAATAAAAAACAAAAAACACTTTACAAAGGATACCGACTGTAAGACGGCTCAGTGTTTTCGCATTACCAGCAATTACCGCCTCATCTTTTTATTCGTTTGCTTGTGTATCGTATATATAAAAGATAATAGATAGATTAATGACAAGATAAAGACACGCCCGTCTATCCTACATAAAAGGACCACTGACATCACAAACTAAATATTCATTCAAAAATTCTGACTGCGTTAGAACAATTTTTCTTAAAAAACATGCCATATCAGTCTTACGCATTATAACCATTTTTCTTAAAAAGTATGCCATGATATCGTCTTACTCATTATAACAACCTTTCTTAAAAAGTATGCCATGATATCAATCCTACGCGTTATAACAATTTTTTTTTTAAGTATGAGATGCTGTCAGTCTTACCCTGTTGCATTAATTGCTGAAGCACGTATTGTACTGATCTGTCTTTCTCTAACAGACGCATATAACAACCAAATCAATAATCGTGGGTGACAAAAGGACCCGCGAGAACTCGTTGTCATGGTCCCCTTCCAACCGAGATCACATTTGTAGTCGTGGTCGTCGGAGCTCCTTGCTAAATACGAGCGTTTATGAAAGTCTACACGATTCCTGCATTCCTGCTTCTTGAATATCTTGCGAAGAACGAGTTTGCCAGAACTCTGTATCATCCCCGTGGGAACCACTGCAGTGTTTCCCAAGGGTACAGTTGCAACCATCGTGGACTGTCCCCAAAATATGAGTCCTTTTGGAGAACTTGAAATTTTAACCACATGACTGAGCCTACAAAAAAGTCAGATTTCCTGAAAATCGACATTCCGTGGTGGGAATCACTGGACTGTAAGTAGAAATATGTAAATTGGCTAAAATCTTCAAAATCCAAAGCACTAGGCCTAACACAGGAGACCCAAAATTATATTTTTAGATATAAAATTTCGATAATTTTTGGGGGGTTTTATCTATCATCATTCTTCATTTTTATATATAAAATTTCGATAATTATATATTTTTTTTGGTTTTATCTGTCATCATTCTTCATTTTTTACGTTCATATTTAAACGCTGGTATCATTCACTTATAATTTACCATACTAATTTATACATTTCATTTTCATGAGGGCGCTGAATAATCCTGATGGGTTGTGGTGCTTTGTCTTAAAGACCTAAATTTCATAATCAATCACTCAATCTTAGAATATATAATATTCTTTTGGGAGAAAAATAATGTAGAACAAAAATCGACATCGCCATTTAAGGGAGAGCGTTATATCTGGTATGTAGATGAAAGCCACACCCATAATAATATGCTGAGGCATAATAGACAAGAATATAGAATTTAGGTGAAAGGCCAAGCGCTGAGACATATAAGGTCATGTAGTGCTAGGACGGAAATTGACAATAAAAAGATTTGAGAGGTGTTACAGGAGGAAAACCTCACAGTTGCTTTATGAATCAGTTGTTAGGGGAGAGTGGAAAGTAAGACGGAAGAAAGAGAATACGAACGTAGTCACAGCAGAAGGACTGACTAATAGAATTTGATTGATATATCTTAGTTTAACCAGACCACTGAGCTGATTAACAGCTCTCCTAGGGCTTGCCCGAATAATTAGATATTTTTACGTAGCTAGGAACCAATTGGTTACCTAGCAGCAGGACCTACAGCTTATTGTGGAATCCGAACCACATTATATCGAGAAATGAATTTCTATCACCAGAAATAAATTCCTCTGATTCGCGTTGGCCGAGCAGATAGCGGTTGAAGCTAGAGGCCGATGGGACTCTGCTAAGTAATGCCTACATGCTCCACATGAGGTGCACTGGCGGCACTCCCCACCTAAGAATGCTGAGGCATCATATTTCTTGCTTACTCGGGAAGTAAGCCTACAAACTATGTTGTTGTTGTTGTTTCGCGGGGGGGGGGGGGGGGTGCTTGTAGGAAAGCCCTATGGGAAAGCCTAAAACGGTCTGAAAAAGGAGTTTACTTTGAGTTAAAGATACGGGGATTTTTGGATAGGATATTTATGATTTATTTGTGAGAATGAACATGTAAAAAATAAACAATGTGTGTGTTAAGCAGTACAGAAAAATTATTTCTAATAAAATATAGCTTATTTATTTCAATTTTCGTCGGCGCAGCAAGGCTCCATTTGACCATAGATAGTAGCACGTTTTAATTTACGTTAGAAGTTAAGAATATAATGTTTGCTACTTATGCGTGAAAGGAAAATCTTGCAAGCGTTTCAATGAAGCTGGAGGTCGGATCACGCATTGTTGGTCTGAAGACCCACTCGTAACTACACTTAACGAATTCACTCACATTATTGAAGCTGTTTTCAGTATAATCATATCTCGGCTTCTTTCTTAACAACATTATCCCTAGCCCGAAAGAGAGAGAGAGAGAGAGAGAGAGAGACAGAGACAGAGACCTTGTCATTAATCACCCATTCACGTTAGCCTCCCTTGAGCAACACCTTGAGAAAAGAGGGCAGCACGCAAGCTATAGATCCTACAGAGGAGCGCAGGACATAGCGTGATGCGATATCCTTTCAAAGAGCCACCGCAAACCTTATCAAAGAAACCTATATCAAAGTCACTCGGGAAATCGATACAGGGACCGAACAATGGCATCTATTCATTACCCATTATGGTCCCATGGCCAGAGAGGCGGGGATGGCAACTGGGAAAGTTAAAAATTGGTAAGACAAAACTCTCTCTCTCTCTCTCTCTCTCTCTCTCTCTGCTGAAGTGTCAATGACGGTAGGCACGTTGGAACGTTTCCCTCAAGTCATCATTGTGGTTAAACTTATCGACAGAACCTTGAACATTTGTCGGATTATTATTATGGGTACAACCAGAGGCTGCAAACCAACAACCTTCAATGATTCCTGTAATGACGAGACTGGTCTCCGCTATTTACTTTGTCTTGTGTTCCCAAATGCTTGCGTGTTTGTTTTCCTTGCTTTTATTTGTGTGTGGGGGCTGATGTTTTTACTAATCGGCCACACTGCTGTTTTGAAAGTTGTGCCCCTCCTTTTTTTCTTCTTTCTGTTGTAAATCGAATAGTAACCAATAAGTTGGATGGCTGATTTGATGGTGTCTTTTCTAAATGAATTGGTCAGAAAACATGAATTTGTAAATCGTGTGCGATTTGACTTAACATTTGAGATGAGTCCTTAAACATTCCATTTCATGCTTACCGTTACCCGTGTTTGTAAAATGATTATCGATATTTTCACAATTCGTTTTTTTTGGGGGGCAGCTGATATCCTTCCTGCTTGTATGAGTATTCAAGTATCCTTTCAATACCGTCACTCCTGCAAAAACACACAATATTCATTGATGTGTACTTATAGCTTTATGTATTTGTTTCTCCTAGTCGACAAAATGATATAGTGTTTGTATCACTTTACTTTATTGTAATAAGAATAAAATAGTAATTTTATTATTATTATTAGTTATTATTATTATTATTTTTTTTTGCCTTCTATCAAACAGTCCTTCTCACCAATTCGACTGGGTGGTATTTATAGTGTGGGGTTCCGGGTTGCATCCTGCCTCCTTAGGAAGTCCATCACTTTTCTTACTATGTGTGCCGTTTCTAGGATCACACTCTTCTGCATGAGGCCGGAGCTACTTTCAGCTCTAGTTTTTCTAGATTCCTTTTCAGGGATCTTGGGATCGTGCCTAGTGCTCCTATGATTATGGGTACGATTTCCACTGGCATATCCCATATCCTTCTTATTTCTATTTTCAGATCTTGATACTTATCCATTTTTTCCCTTCTCTCTCTTAACTCTGGTGTCCCATGGTATTGCGACGTCAATGAGTGATACTTTCTTCTGACTTTATTATTATTATTATTATTATTATTATTATTATTATTATTATTATTATTATTATTATTATTATTCAAACGATGAACCCTGTTCATATGGAACAAGCCCACTGGGACCACTGACTTGAAATTCAAGCTTCCAAATAACAATGGTGTTCATTTCAAAAGAAGTAATAGCAGATAATGGAAAATAATGAAAGAGAAGATCTGTTATTAGAAAAACAGATATATTAACAAGTAATTAATAAAAATATAAGTCAAATTATTATTTTGAGTAATATACATTTTAAGCCGGCATTTCGGGATGAGTTTGCTATAGCTCTGTGGCTTTCGACCACACCTGCGACCTGCTAATATTAAGGTGGTCAGTCGTAGGTTTCTCTGTCTTCGGCATTCGAACTTGGGATGTCTAGTTAGCAATGAGACTTTTTTTTTTTTTTTTCTTTTTCTTTTTATAGCTTGTGCCATCCAGTGGTATCTCCCACGCGAACTGCTCGGCTCCAAAGGCTGCTTAGTTTGCCGATCGAAAGCCGCTCTGCGAAAAGTAAACCATCGTGCGCTGCGAATGTTAATATTTCAATATCAGCGTAAAAGAGACCTGTTTTTCGTGGAATCAGGAGGGCTCCTCGGATTTCCCAGAATCCATTAGGGATATAAGAGAATCTTGTAGCCCTCTTTCGAGGTTGTTTGTTTAATTTTGTTCTGTTATGTGATAGCTTTCCATAGCTCAGCGGTGTGTGCGCGCACACATACGCACACAGACACACGATATATGATTGGTTTGGAAGGGTTTAAAATTTGTCTATGAATATCAAGGAAATTAAGCAACGTGTGTTTGATAACGGAGAAGTGAGAACAGCAGCGTAGGGCGGAGAGGAGAGCCAGATGAAAGATGAGATAGCATTCAAGACTCTAGTGGAAGGCGTGTATTAGAATTCCACGATGAGGTCGCTTAATTAACCGGTGGGTATGTGGGATTCGGAGGCAGGTACGATAATGATATTTGGCCGGACGATAAGATTAGAGGTGTAATGAAGGAAATGAATGAGATTCTTTGAAGTTCAGCAAGAGGACAAAAAAAAAAAAAAAAATGATCGTGTAGCCTAGCTGTTTACAAGAGGATTGACAATGCGGTTCTGGTTCAAGACAGAAGTTGCAATCATGACGCTGAGATCTATAAGTACTTTAGGGAGGGAAAGCTATGTACAGTGGGAAAGTAAATGCATCGTGAAAGGTTAGTGAGCAAATGGATCTTTGAATAGAATATGCAAATGGAAAGAAGTTTGCTGAAATGAAAGCAAATTTGTTCTCATGGAGTCAACATGTAGAGTTGTTGAAAATGAAAGTCGGAAGAGCGGTAGATCTGGCTGATTAAAAGTGGAAGGGATTACTGTAAGTTTGACAGCGCTTGTGAAAGTAATTGTTAAAGGCATAAGAAGACTGAAAGGTGTTAGTTGACAGGTATGCTGGTAATAGTGTAAGTACGTCGCTAAGCAGTATATATACGTATATATCAGGGCACGTGCGTGAACTAAAGGTTCCATTGTACGAGAGGAAGGTAAGGGAGGTGATTCTAAAGTTATGAAGATATTAAATTACTGACTATA
>NC_087212.1:28323003-28328003 GCF_015104395.2 Macrobrachium nipponense | reverse complement strand
TCACCCGCAGACTAATTTTTTTCTCTTCTCGCTGTTGTTAATCGTTTCTTGCAGGAATTCTCCGTATAATATTTTATCATATTATCTGTATTTTTTGTATCTTTTGGGGGATTTTCCTATTATTATAACACACTTCTACAGTACATTGCATATGCGTTTACGTATTGGTCGAGTGTACTCTTATAGATATTTTGATAGGATTGCAAGGAATAGAAGTGATAAGAAAAAAGTGAAAGTCGAAATGGCAACTACTCCGACTGGCAACCCCAATGTGGTGACTCTCGTTAGCGCGAGGTCAGCGATTGTCCCTTTTCAAGGTCGGGTCAATGGGTTCCTGCCTCAAAATGTTGAGGCATGGATCTCATCTGTAGACGCTCATTTAAATGCAAAAAGCATCACAGACCCAGCAGTACAATTACAGGAGGCCAAGAGCTTCATTGACTTTGCAAAAAGGTGACGCAAGTGCGTATCTAAGGGGGGTTTCTTTCCAAGAGGCGCTTACATGGGACGAGTTTAAAATCAGATTACGTGCCGTGTATGGGGCTGAAGAAGCTTTAGATGTAGTATTGGCATTGAGAAATATCCTTAACCAAGCCTCCATGACTCAGCTTAATGTTGTCGAGCGGGCGGCGCTAATTGCCGACCGGCTAAATGAATATCGGGATAGTTTAAGTAACTCCGGATGGGTTGTGGGTGATAAAATCAAAGTGAAAGATTTTATCCGTTTAATCTACCTTACGTCTATCACTGCAATGTTGCCTGAAGCGTTAGTACGGTGTTTTGATAAAAAATTGCAGCCCGACAGTACGGAATTAGATGTGTATAAACAAATCAAAAAACACATGTCTAAATGTACCGACCTAGATCCTTCGCTCATTCAAGTTTTTGCAAAAAATGAGAACAAGCCACAACAAGTAAATGTGGTACATAACAAATAATCAAGTTGCAGGGATGGTTTGTTATAACTGTAAACGATCCAGGTCACATGGATTTCAGACTGTCGGACGCGTTTTTGGGTTTCAATACACAATAGTTCAACTCCATTTCATATAACCGTTGCTACTCGAGGAATCAACAGCAGAATGCTACAAACACGCAACAGTTGCCAGTGCAAATAAAAAGAAGGGTCCTCAGTACTATAAGAAGAAACAACCAAACGGAAATTCTGCACAACAGCAGAAACAAACAAATCGTGCTTCAGGTACCTCTGTTCCTGGGCCGTCTAGCCAGAACTTGCAAAGGCAAGCGAATTTTCAAGGTGTGATAAACAAAACAAATACCACGTAGTTCACTCCAAGGGGGGAGAGGGCGATGTTGGGTCATCAATATCAACATCTTTTTGTATCAAATAATCAGTTTAATATTTATCAGATCATTGTGAGGCAATTGATTTTTCCTATGAAACACACGGCCGAATCAAAAAAATCTGTGCAGGTTCCCGTAGATTTGCAACAAATTCATGCAATTATTTAGTCAAGACGAGTTGCGACCAAACTTACATGCAGTAAATTGGACCATAAGTCATTCACTTTGTTCTTTGATTCTGGTAGTCCACGTAATATCATGGATTTTAAGGATCATCATTTACTCTTTTCAAATTTCCCTATAGAAAAGTCCGGAATAAGGCTCTTCAGGCATAGGGAATAATGAATTAAATGTTGTGGGCGTAACTCATGTACAGTACAAGGTCGGTAAGCGCACGTTTGCTGATACCTTTGTCGTTGTACAAAACATTAATATGTATCCCGCAGTAATTATCGGATACCCGTCTATGGGCACTCAAAATATTATCTTAGCACCTGCAAACACGGCGTGTATATCAAAGGGAAATTCTATAGGTCTTCCTAATACCCTAAAAATCAGTTTTAGATAATAAAGAGAAAAGACAGAGTTTGTCACTTACATTACGGAACCAATCACCTGTCTCATGAACCAAGAAATAATACAGGCAACCCAACAGAACTCTCGCTCACCCGTAATTATTCAGCTTGCACGCAAAAACTCTCGAGACCCTAACGTAACTTCAAATATATTAGTGCGTGTAAAGAGAACCTTGCCAGGATCTGAAACATTGATCCTTTCCGAAAACTCTGAAAACACACGGATTATCGTCACACAAGCCATTTATACAGTCGGCTCACAACAACAATGTAACATCGAAGTCTGTAATCATTTGAATACCACTTTAGTAATCCACAAAAATCAACATATCTTGGATGCCGAAGTTTTACATAAACATGCATTCATTACCGTAGCTGAGATAAATCATGCTCAATCAGTTGCGGATGAACCCCTTTTGCAATCTATAAAGAACAAAATTCAATAAGGACATTCAAGAAGAAGAAATTCAGCAGAAATCTTGAATCTTTTAAACTAAATATCATGATGTTTTTTTCCACTACGGATGGAACCTTAGGAAAAACGGATGTCATCGAGCATCAAATAAGGCTCAAGGACAAACAGAAAGTAATCTATGTACCTTCGTACCGACTTCCTATGAAATTTCAGAATGAGACAGAGGAAGTAGGTAAAATGTTAAAAGAAGGAGTCATTAGGAAATCAAACAGCCCTTATAATTTTCCGTTAATAGTAGTACCGAAAAAAGATCGAACTGGCGGATATGCGTAGATTTTCGTCGTTTAAATGAAGAAAAACAATCCCTGACAGATTCCCCAGTACCATGTACCGATGATATCCTATCCTTACTAGGTCAGAATAAATATTTCACAAGCCTAGACTTACTAAAAGGATTTCATCAGATTCCGTTGGAACAAGAGAGTATCCCATACACTGCCTTCAGCACAGCCAGGGGACATTATGAATTTTTGCGTATGCCTTTTGGTTTACGTTGTGCTCCTATAACTTTTACTCGTATGATAAACATCGTGTTTGGAGACTTGTTAGGAGATATCCTACATGCCTACATGGACGACCTAGTAATCTTTTCCAACACATTGAGAAAACATTTACGTAAATTGGAGTTATGCTACAAAGATTAAGGCAGCAATAATTTAAGGGTAAAGATAAGTAAGTGTGAATTTTTTAAAACAGAACTAGTCTATACTAGGTTTCACGGTTTCTAGTGAAGGTCTTAAAGTCGTCCATGATAAGGTGTCGGCTATCCGTAACTTTCCGATACCTACTAACGTCAAGGTAATACAGCAATTTTTAGGATGTAGCGGCTACTATCGCCGCTTCATACGCAACTACTCAATCATAGCCGCTCCCCTAACCGATCTTATAAAAAAGGGCGTAGATTTCGTATGGTCTGAAAATGCATCAACAGGCGTTCGATAAATTGAAAGCTGACTGTGTAGTTCTCCTATCTTGAAATTTCCTGACTTCGGTAAGGAATTTTTCATAGCACAGACGCCTCAGACCTAGGAGTAGGTGGGGTATTGCTTCAACAATATGATAAACAGTTTTTCCCTATAGCTTTTATTCACGTAAACTGAGACCTTCCGAAAGTAAATACGCAGTAATAGACAAGGAAGGGCTCGCTATTGTTAATTAACACTCGTGCATTTTAAATTATAATATACGGTTATCCCGTCAAAGTTCTCACTGATCATAAGCCCCTAACCGACTTCTTTAAAGGCTTTAGTCCAGCCCCAAGCGAACTCGGTGGCACATGATCATTCAGGACTTTGCGCGAGGATCGGGTTATTTACCTGGGAAAGCAAATATCATTGCTGACGCATTATCACGCAACCCATCTTCATCTTGTACCGAGCCATTAGCTGAATTAATAGATATCTCAACCTCCACGCCCATGTTAAAACTATATCTGAACAGGAAGATCTGGGCTGGAGTGCGAACTATACAGACAGAACAAAGAAAAGATCCGCAAATAGAAAAAATCATCATTGCGTTAAACGGAAATCCGAAGGAAAAAGGAATACCTAAAGTATAAGCAGCAGAATTATATCATACAGGACAATATCCTGTGTAGATCCGTGACGAGGAAAACCCGCAACACACCGCAGTTGAATAACAACCAGGTGGTGGTGCCTATCTCACTCATACCCACTGTCTTAAAATGGTTGCATGAAAATCCACCTGCACGACACCCGGGTTATACCTTGATGTCACAGAAAGCCAAATCCTTATTTTATTGGCATACGATGCTTACAGATATAAAAAAGCACATAGCAAATTGTCGCACTTGTCAAGAATACAAAGGGCACACGAAGACACCTGTCAGCCTAGGGGCTTACCCCGTGCCAAATCAACCCTTTGAAAGAGTACATTTAGATTTATTAACAGGATTTTACGAGTCGGACAGAGGAAATAAGCACCTCCTAGTAATTATAGACGCTTTGACTCGATATACAGAACTTTATAGCGCTTAAAACAAAAACCGCGGTCGAGTGCGCTAGGAAGTTTTACGAGTGCTACATTTGTAAACATGGAATTCCACACATCATTATCTCAGACTCGGGCGGGGAGTTCAATAATCATTTCCTTAACTCTTGTGCGAATTCCTTTGTATAAAGAAAATCAATACCATGATCTATCACCCAGAGTCTAATGGGCTAGTGGAAAGGGCAAATCGTAGGTTTTAAACATTTTAAGGGTCACTTTAGGGGCAGACCCCAACTGGGACATTGCCATACCTGCGGTACCAAGCACACTTAATCACTCGTATCATGTGTCTATTAAAATGACACCGCACGAGGCACTGTACGGTATCCCGGCCCGAACGCCTTTCCACATCTTAAAGCCTACAATTAATTTATCAAATCCTCTAAAGGATGTTATGGATGCTTGGAATGGAAGGGAACGGCAACAGGGATGTGCCAGTATGCATCTTTCAGGCCTCCAGTTGTCTAAGTCCCTTTTAGAACAATTTAAGTCGATATAATATAATTCGTAAGAATCTAGAAGAAGCACACATAATAATGAAAAAAATCATGATAAATAGCTAAGCCAACTAGAACATATGCCGTGGGCGATCAGGTATACCTACAAGTATACGTACGTAAAGGTTTAAATTATAA
>NC_087212.1:28253003-28318003 GCF_015104395.2 Macrobrachium nipponense | reverse complement strand
TAGAAATATTTCCTACCAAAGGAGTAAGAATTTTTACAAGCCATTTAGATAAATTATACGAAACTGAGCCCACTGAAACTAATGATTGGTCTGATAGGGTTATTGATTTTATGTGTCTTGACTAAACCATACATGTAAGGTAGGGAGGCGCATTGTACAAAAGTTGGCATGGCCATGGGTAATCCCTTATCTCCTGTCCTTAGCAATATTTACATGGAATTTTTTGAGACAAAACTCTTACCAAGAATTTTGCCCCAAAAAGTTATTTGGTTTAGATACGTGGATGATATATTCTGTATTGGCCAGTTCACGAAAACCTCCAGGAATTCTTAATAATCTCAATAATTTAGTCCCTTCTATAAAATTTACTGTAGAGGAAGAAAGAAATTGTAATTTGAATTTTCTTGATGTCACTGTCCATAGAAATGATAGAAATTTCAACCTTTTCAGTCTTTCGAAAATCAACTAATATTGCCTCTTTTGTTCATTACTACTCCAATCACCATCAAAATGTTAAATTCTCTGTTTTTTCTGGGATGTTCCTAAGGGCTTTACGTGTCTGTAGCCCGAAGTTTATTGACGCTGAAATTAAAACTATTTATGATATTGCATTGAAACTTAAATACCCAAGGACTTTTGTAGATGTGGCATGGAAAAGAGCTAGAAAAAACATTTTATTCAACTAATGACAAACTTGAATTTAGTAAGCATAACATTCTAAAATTACCTTATAGATGAAAGGTTTTTAGATATTCTTAGAATTTTAAGCTTTTTAACATAAATGTTGTTTTCAGTAATATTAATGTCAGAGTTTAGTAATCAAAAATTCTCCTAAAGATCTTCCAGGCTGCATATATGAAATTCCTTGCAAAAAGTGTGATAAAATCTATTACGGACAGACTGGCAAACTCTTTCACAGCGTCTTAAGCAACATCAATATTCTGTGAGAACTGGGCAAATATCGAATGCATTATTTGTACATATGAGAGATTTAGACCATCCTATTAACTGGAGTCAAGCAAGAGCCTTAGTCCCATGTAATGACACAGTTAAAAGGAATATCATTGAATCTTGTTTTATCAAGTCAAATAATAGAAATGTTCTAAATTTAAGTCTTGGTTTATTTAAACTTTAAAAAATGATGCTTTCATAATGAAAAAAAGTTGTAGATAAAATATAAGCAACAAAATTAATATATTCAGTTTTTGTTAACATGTTTTGGACTGTAAAGATTACTTTGTAATTTCGGTTAGGGTCAGAATCTGTTTAAGTTTGTGACCGTGTGATATCCGATATCCTGGATTATCCCTTTTAATTTGTGTACCCCTTTTGATAATTAACCATCTGGTATTCTGATCTCGTTTGTACCTGAGGCCTTCCTCTCCGATTGTACTTTAGTAGCTCCTTGACGATGTCTTGGGAATAAGACGAAAGCGCTTGGATTCCTGTCTATCATTTCCGTGGTATTCGCTTATTTATGAAGGCAACCGTGCATCTACTGTGATTTTTTAAGCATATATATATATATATATATATAGTACAGTAATACATATATATACCATATATATGATATATATATATATATATATATATATATATATATATATATATATATATATATTATATATGTGTGTGGGTGTGTGTGTGTGTGTCTAATCATATATAATTACATATATAGTATTTGAGTATGTTTATATATATAAAATATATATATATCGAATATTGAATATATATATATATATATATATATATATATATATATATATATATTACAAAGTATGTAGGTATTTCAGTGTTGTGATTAACGTTAGGAAAGAGAGAGAGAGAGAGAGAGAGAGAGAGAGAGAGAGAGAGAGAGAGAGAGAGAGAGAGAGAGAGAGACTCGTTTCTAATCGTGTTTCGGTGACAACTTCCAAGCTAATGAGGAGAATTTACCCTGGTATTATAAAAGTTTTAAGACTACTAATTGTGTCACGCAGAGTTCGCTTCGTCTGTTTCAGGTCAAGGTCACGATTTATGTTCATATTTGGAGGCATTTGTCGTAGCCAATTATTCTGAATAGTTTATTGTTTTATCATGCTTTTCATTATGCATTCATTCACTTTTCATGGCAGTCGGCCTTTTTGGTGTATGTTGATTAAGTCATTCTTTGTAGCCTTTCTTTTTTCTTGCTGGTTCACCAAGAGGACAGTAAAGAAAATTACTTTGTCCATGGAACTCAGATTGCATTGATTTTCTTTATAGAGGTAAGCATGAGTTACCATTATTTTCTTGACAGCCGTAGCTGCATGATTCGTGCAAGAATGTAAACGATGTATGCAAGGTCATAGAATGTATACAGAACGATTTTACAGGTGCATGTGTGCGCATTGTACTAAGTAGGTGTTGGCAGTAGGATTTTGGGACATAGTGCCTTAGAGAGAGAGAGAGAGAGAGAGAGAGAGAGAGAGAGAGAGAGAGAGAGAGAGAGAGAAATTGGCTGCCTTCCTGTTGTAAACTTTTACAAAAGTAACGAGACGAGACCATCCCTAGTCAGTTTTGTCGTATCCAAAAGGCATTTTTAAGTAGAGCCAGTCTTTTCTAGATTTCTCCAAGAAGAATCATACCACGGCCCTGCACTATGACGGATTATATATTATATGATAGTATATTATATATATATATATATA
Source organism: Macrobrachium nipponense (assembly GCF_015104395.2). Classification (NCBI taxonomy): domain Eukaryota; kingdom Metazoa; phylum Arthropoda; class Malacostraca; order Decapoda; family Palaemonidae; genus Macrobrachium; species Macrobrachium nipponense. The sequence continues at coordinate 28,315,334 of NC_087212.1, read as the reverse complement.
TATAAATATAAATAATTATAATATATATCTATATATATATATTATATTATATATATATATATAAAAATAATATAGATATATATATATATATATATATAGATATAGATATATATAGTGTTCAGTTGCATATGCTTTGGGTTTATTTACGTATACTGATAAGGCGTTCATCATGGACCCTGTAAATTCCCAGGATCATACAACAATTTTAGTGGCAGAAGTACGGAAATACTATATCTTGAGATCTAGGGCCACACTTGTATTTTCCTCAGACAGAAGAAGAGAAGAGAGCGTAAATGAAAAGTGGACTGACTGACTGCCTTTGACAGCGGCGCTGGTATCCAAGGGGAGAAAGAGCGAACTCGGGGCAAGGAGGAGGCCGGAGGATTAAAGTATTGAAAGCCGTTGAACCGAGAAATGAAAAATAATTTACAGTTAGTGATTGAAAGGAATGAACGCCAGCCACCGCACGACCGGGCCGTTGTTATTGGTTTTCAGGAAAAATCCGGGGCCAGCTGGATGTGGATAGGAAGGACACTGAGTGTCGAGGCTCGCTCTTGATTTTTGTTATGGCGTGGCCTTTAAAACTGAGGAGTCAGGTTGGTAGATAGACAGAAGGAGAATAAAAGATAGATAGATACATATGAAAACAAAAATGGATAGACAGAGAGTGAGGAAAGTGGACTAAAAGCTAGACCACCGAAGTCACGATTACCTCCCCTCTCCCTCCCTCCTTCCCTCCCTCCCTCCCAGTGAACAGAAGCGGCGGGAGCAATGATGTGACTCGTTGCAGATTGTTAAAAGCTCAAGTTGATTGCAACACTTTTTTGTGGTTATTAAATTGCTTTGCAGCGTTCCACCCCTTTTGAACTGGTCCGGTTTTTATTTCCTCCGAGAGTGAAAAGGGAGTTGTTGGCTGAGCCCCGGTCGTTAGAAAAAAGGTGATTAACTGGCCTTTTATGTTACAGATGCGTTAATGGTCCGTTGATGTATGTATTGCAGTTATTGTAATGGTATCTTGATTTGTCCATTGCACTGGCTTCATCGGTCTGCAGAAATGCATATGCATTTGCTTCGGAAGTCTCGTGTTGTGTATACTGCCGTGATTAGCGTTCACAGAATCATTTATCAGCTCACGAAATATTGTTTCGCTTTTTGACTCGGTGTTTGTCATTTGCATGAAAGGTTCTGTCGATTAAGTTTTTATCTGTTCACTTAGGGAACAGGTACGATAGTTAGCTATCAACGAGCAGGCTGCTTTTTCTTAGCCAAAGCGGAAATAAACTTGGTATATATACAAGGAGCGGGAATCGAATGACCTTGGGAAGGCAATTATTCATTGTGAGAACTGTCTGACTTACGAATTGTTGGGCGTCAGAATGTGCCCCTTTTTAGATCGATTCTTATTGTATAAGCAGCAGTGTGCGAGATTGGAGAAGTTTTGGGAACCTACTAAAATGACCACTGACGGCCAAGGTATATAGCCCAGACGTAATCTTATGACTTTCCAGTGACTTTTATCACTGAAAGTATTCCATACAAGTACGATTATTATACTTGGAAATGAGGCAGATATTCTCATGTATTTAGCAGTGTTGCATCTTGGTTATTGCATTAAGACACACACACACACACACACACACACACACACACACACACACACACACACACACACATATATATATATATATATATATATAGATAGATATATATATATATATATATATATATTTATATATATTGTGACGAAGTGGGCAGAGTATGCTGGTACTGATACCATTAATACTTGGTGGCATGAAAATCGTCAAAGATCCTTTGTCTGTGGACACCATTAATATTTGTTAACCCAAACTGCCAAGTATCTGGTTACTACACTTACCATTTGTACCTGCTAATACAAGAGACCCTTTTATTCCTGGGTCTGGGACACCCTTTGTACTTAGGGCACAGTTCATTCAAGTACCTGGTTGTTACTTACCTCACTACAGACAGACACCTGACCCTTCATCACAAATACTAAACGACTGAATACTCTAAAGTAGAGTGATCCCTTTTTTCTAACTGAACAGTCAAGAAAACAATCAGTCTAAGTTCATTAAAATATGTGTGAGGTAATCTTCATTAAAGGGCATCACTCGTGCAACTTCAAATCTAAGTATTTCCCTGATTCTGTTTTATTTGTGGGAAACGTCACAATTATCACTCTATATTTCTACCTAGACAAACAAAATATCATGCTGGTGGTTCAATGAAATACTCATATAAATCTTAAATACAAAAATTTATTTCTAAATTCAAAATTTATAAGTGAAATTCACAATCTCAGGGAAATTGTTATTACTTGAAAACAAAAGTTTAATTAATTCTTGAATTAACTATTAAGCAAAATTAAATCAAAGTTTATCAAGAAAATTAATTACATTAAATTATAAAGCAATAATTGAATTTGAAATTAAATTTAATTAAATGCAAGTTAATTCACAAGTGTAAGATTAAAAAATTTACACAATAGAATATTAATCAAACTAATTAAACAAAAATAAAGACAATGCAGAAAAACATAATGCATAATATGAAAACAATTAAAGCATTGACAGTACAAACATTAAGCATATAAAAAAAATGGGATATGTCAAAAGAACAAAGCAAAAGGTAAATGTTTAGAAATGATAAAACCTAGAAGTGCACTTCAAAACATTTGTAAAAATACCTTATACACAGCTGCAGCTTCAACCAAAAGGCCTGTTACAATTTTACACTTTTTCACTATTTTCGTGGGCGCCTTCACAGATTTAACAAAAATAATACTATGTTCAGATTCCACAAACAACACATATATTACTAAGAATTATATAAAAATGAGTGACCAGCTCGTTACGTTAAGTTACTGAAACAGCCTCGCAACCGAGCGAGCGAGAGAGAGAGAGATTTTGAGAGAGAGAGAGAGGGAGACTCTTACTCACGCCGCTGAGTCTTTAAAAGTAAATTAATAAGGTTCTCTCACCCCATAAGCGTATGGGCGATTAGTATCTAGTTCAAGACAAAAACATATTACGTCAACTCTATAGGGGTACCTAATACAAGACCTCTTTGACTGCGTTCACATATGTCTATGAATAAGGCTCCCTTGTTCCTTCACAGGCTCGACCGCGATGTGTTTACATCGATAAAAAAAATCAGCTTACCTAAGGCATTCTCAAAGTGCGAAAACACTCTCTTCAAAAGGGTTATGAGCTTTCACTCTCTCTGTGTTACGGTACTTAAAAATAAAAAGTGGGATTACTTAGCTCATGTTATCTTTAAATTTGGGAAATCTGAACATACCAAAACACACATTTCATAACATGATACAAAGGCTCCGATGTGAATCAATCATATTACCACAATTATAATTGCATTCCAAACTTACATTATAAGAATATATATATTATGTGTGTGTGACAGTGTGTATATATGCCGCTCATTAACACTATCATGTAATGCCTACTTTCAAATTAATTTTTAGTTCACTCCAGACAAAAACTTCTTTCAGTTTTCTTCTGAAGATTGAAAATGAAACCCACAAAATAACTGTGTATAACATGTTTACTTATAATGTAAATACTTATAATTAACACATTATACACAGTAATTTTGTGGGTTTCCTTTTCAAACTTTAAGTTCATTATTACAAGTTCCTTGATGTTTCTTGGATTATCTTGCTTGCGATTTGTTCTTGTCGGAATTGTTTTCAGTGGCTCCCGACGTAGTAAAGTTATCAGTCATCCGTGCTTTAATTTAAGAATAACTCATATTTATTCAATCAGAACAACGCTGGTGTTTGCACCGTCAGTTTATGGCTTGAATTGAGAATTCACGAGTAAAATACTCAAGCATTTTACGTAAGGTGGTGGTCAAGTCCGGCCTCTTGTATTTCAGTTTGGAATTTGCTCTCGAAGCCTTTGAAGAGTTATTGGCGAAGGCAGAGGAACGTCTGGGGGCTGTGTGAAAACTGCATGATAATCACACGCACACACGCGTGCGCGCGCGCACACACACTGCTGAGTATCATGATTTCCAGTGAATCGAAGCTGACGTTTGGGAGAGCTTCGACATCTTAATAAGACAACCCGGTAATGGAATATGTTTAACCGGAGTGTTCTGCGTAGTTTGGCTCATCCTTAATCATTATCTATTATATTTATTGCTTGTTAACATTTCCCTTGTTCATTCTTTTATGAAAAGTTGTTTTTTTGGATCTTGTGATGTTAAGAAGAATTTTTTTGAAAATTGCGACGAATGAATATGAGCGTGAAATTCATTCTTTTCCCACATGAATTAATAAGCCAAAGGTACAATTGACGCGCAATTCTGTCACGTACATGCTATTAAGATACTGCCGAATTCGAGTACCAAAGGTCATTCAGGACCCTTGTATTGCCGGAGAGCTTGCTTGGACAAACTTCTTGTCTTAAAATTGCATTGCCGCGAAGTACATAATGCTAATTGTAGGATCTTGAAGTGAAACTATGTATAGAAGTTTCTGTCTCGACAAGTACATAATAACTGCCTTTAAAACGACAGGTGACCCTAACTAAGGCGTAAAAGCGATAAAAGAAGAATTCTTATTTCATGATGGACGTTGATTTCGAACGGGGATATGAGGCGACCAAGTATTCTATATACCTTGGAGACGACATGACCTTTTGCAAGATCCAAGCGACAACAACTCCTTCAGATCAAAATATTGTCATGTGTAGACACTGTGCCCTCGCGTTGAATACAATGGTCCTTTTACATTATTGTTGCTAAGGAAAGTTGAGACTCATACACTGTGATATCTTTGCTTTATAGATTGTACATAAACAACTGGAAAGTCGATGTACACTACATCCCTTTCCATCACCTTCATTATGTTAGTAAATTGCGATGGGTAGGTATTGCGACAAATGTTCAACTTGCGTCATCAAGGATGTTGTGTTACATAACATTTTCATGGGTGGTAAACGCATCCGTCCGGGGAAAGATTAATAAAAAACAAAAAAGCTTAGAAAATAAAGGTAACCAAGTGTTGCCACTCCCTCCTGCCTCCCTCCTTCCACCCCAAGAGAGAGAGAGAGAGAGAGAGTGAAATAGAATTTGCATGTATTTGTCTTTTGAACCTGCAACCCCCAAACACCTTTAGTGCAAGATGAAGAAAGAGAGAGAGAGAGAGAGAGCTGAACAAGGAGAATATTATTCTTGCCATCGTAAAACCACCCGAGAGAGAGAGAGAGAGAGAGAGAGAGAGAGAGAGAGAGAGAGAGCTTTAGTTGTAAACATGAGCGTGATGATAGGAGGCTTCAGCTCAACTTTGATTGCCCTGTCGATTTATGTAAATAGTTTACAAGAAGTGAGGAAGATCTTCCTGCCCGAGGCAGCCAACTCTCTGTCGCTCTTGCTTGTTTACTTTACTCTCTGTTTACCTGTTTATATTCAAAAGGGGGGTAAGTGAGAAGAGGCGCTCGTGTTTTCGCCGGGTTTCTTCCCACAGTCTATCGGCCGTTTATTTTTGCATCCTCCGAGTGAATGATAAAGCCCCGCCGCCGCTTGGTGGCCGCATCTCGTTAGGCGAATTTTTCTCGCAGGCGCCGAGCGCCGACTTTCTCCAGATATACTGCACTACACCATTACACCACTACACCACTACACCACCAGAAGCGTCTTAGTTGCAGCGGCGGAAATGGGGTGGGCGATTTGGGAGGATGATCACCCCCGGGAGACTTTTATAGTAAAGGAAATTTAATTTATTTTTCTCCCTTTTAGTTTTCTGTAGAAGGAAACTATTGAGATGGCTTTGTCTCTCAGTCCGCACATTTTCCGTCCGCCCCTCAGATCTTAAGAACTACTGAGGCTAGAGGGCTGCAAATTGGTAGGTTGATCATCCACCCTCCAATCATCAAACATACCAAATTCCTGCCCTCTAACCACAGTAGATTTATTTGATTTAGATTAAAGTTAGTCATGATCGTGCGTCTGGCAACGCTATAAGACAGGCCACACCTGGCCGTGGTTGAAAGTTTCATGAGCCGCGGCTCATACAGCATTATATACTGTACAGAAAACTCGATTGCGCCAAAGTTAGAAACTTCGACGCATTTTTACTTGTTTTTGTAGTTGGCTTTCCTCATTGGCAAAGTGAGTTGAGTATATTTTAGTTTAACTAGATTACTGAGCTGATTAACAGCTCTCCTAGGGCTTGCCCGAAGATTAGATATTTTTACGTGGCTTGGAACAAATCGGTCACCTAGCAACGGGACATACAGCTTATTGTGGGATCCGAACCACATTATATCGAGGAATGAATTTCTATCATCAGAAATAAACTCCTCTGATTCCGCGTTGGCGGAGCCGAGGATCGAACTTCGAACCACCGGATTTGTAGCCGAGCGCGAAAACACTCGTCCAACGACGAACTCATTGGCAAAAAACAGCTTGTAATCGATTACAGACTTTGTCTTATGAGATAAGACTTAAAAGTCTGATCTCTCCACAGTGTCGTCAGAACCATCAAGTGGGGATTTTTGGGGGTGTCAGGAGAAGAGGTTGAACGAATTGTGGACTTGCAGTCACTTCATTCAGGTCGGTGTGGTGGCTGTGGGTTGTATTTTGAATTGATTGAATGTGGGTTTGAATTTCAGCTTGGCCATCAGAAAACTTTAACCGGTTGTGAATGTTAAGTCTTCCTCGACGGCGACGTTTTGTCCGGATTTCCCGCGGATCGAAAGTTAAGCAACTTGTGCCAGTCATCATCCAGGTTTCTTCAAGTGGCAATAACGCTTAGTTATCTACTGACACGGAAATGTTTCCCCCTTGAAATACCAACCTGATTTTTTTTTTTTTTTTGCATGAAGGGAATTACAACGGAAAACATGTCGCTCATACAAGCTTGGTCAGTAGGGAACGTGATGTTCAAAGTATTCACAGGTGTCCCCAAAAATAGTGTTGCTTTAAAAGCTGCGCGATATAATAATATAATAATAATAATAATAATAATAATAATAATAATAATAATAAAGCAAATTCAACTACTGCCTTGTTATTGCCAGCTTCACATGCTTAGACTTCATTCGTAAGTGTTTTGTTGTATTTGAGTCCTTTTTTTTTTTTTTTTTTTTTTTATTTTTTTTTTTTTGGCCGAAGAATATGTTCGTAACATCAACAGGAAATGGTTCAGGTATGTTTAAGGTGATAACGTCTTCCTATGAGACGAGCATCCTGGTGCTCTTATCTAACCTTGGCCTTTAAGAGAAGAGAGAGAGAGAGAGAGAGAGAGAGAGAGAGAGAGAGAGAGGGGGGGGGGGGGGGGGGGGAGGGGGGGGGGGGTGGGGTGCGGAGCGAGTGGGTTTGTCTAACTGTCCACGGAGCTTACTTTACTCCAGTTCATAAACTTACACTTCCCGTACATTCCGAGGCAAAGCTTTGGCCCACCTTAGTTTTGAGGGAAATGATTTTAACACAATGAAATCTACACCATATTAAGATAATCAGATATATACAGATATAATAGTTTGTAACTTATGTGAAGTTAAGGAGATACTCACAGATTTTTCCCTATAGTTTCGATGCAAAACATTGATACTTTAGTATAATTTTCCTTGGGCGGGGGAGTCGTCATTTGAACAAAATTGATAAACCCTTTTGCAAGTTTCTTCATCCATGTCCAGTGGTTCTGAAGATTCTAAAGTGACGTTCCCGTATCTTCACTCTAGTAGACTCACATCAACCGTACATCCGATGTCTAGGCCAGTCCCTTACGACCTTACGACGCCCCTGATTGGCTGGAAATTCTCAGTCTCGAGAGAGAGTTCACATAGGCAGGATGTCTGTTCCATTTTTCCTGAGGGATACCTTTGAAAGACTTATCCCTTAGGAGAGTTGGAACATACATCCTGTTTATGTGAACTCTCTCAAGAGTCTGAGAGTTTTCAGAGCTGTGATTGGCTTATCAACAGCCAATCAGGAGTGTCGGTTGATGGGAATCTACCATAGCTCTAGCTGCCTCCCGTTATAAGAATGCGTAACCCGCCATCGTAGAAACTCAATTGAATCCCTCATTCTTCATGGATGCTTCGTGCCAAGTTCTGCTGAAATGCTCCAGTGGTTATGGAGGGACAAGAAATGTGAAAAGGTTACGGACAGACAAACTTTGACAAGAAAAACGCTCTCTAAACTCTTACCTAATTGGGCCAAAATGACGGTTTAACGCCAAATTAGACGATATAATCGAATATGGAGAATTGGGTTACAAATACTATTTTCATAAGGAGCTCGTTTTCCAAACTCGAGCTATGAGGATAGCTATATTTATACACAGGGCTTGATACAGTATTTTCGAAATTTGAGTCCTTCGTTTTAATGTCCTAAATGCAATTGGAGTTAAGTTTGACTTATTTGAATTGTCAGGTGTAGATAACAGACGATCATTGTTATTCATGCAGCTATGATCATGTATTGGCGTTTTGCAGTACTCCAGAGCTTAGTAAAGGCACCTAACTCACGAGCTGCCGAACTTGAGAGGAGAGAGAGAGAGAGAGAGAGAGAGAGAGAGAGAGAGAGAGAGAGAGAGAGTCACTGTAGTAAGCAGGTACCACGAATTCACACCACAAACCCGAATGATATATGAGAACGACATTGATGTAATCAATCTTCCCCTGTACGCTTTTTGTAGTTTCGAGGTTGGCTGTCTATGAAGCTGCCTGAATTCTGTGTCAGGGAGGAGTGGAGGGGAAGGGGAAGGGTAAGTGTGGTGGGCAGGGTGTGGGGGGTGGCGGGAGGGGGGAACTATGGAAGGAGTGGGCGAAGGTCATTGATTTTCAATTACATCAGAGCATTCAGGGTTTATTTTGAAATCGCGTTATTTATGCTTCTCGCTTCTCTCCTAAGCTTCCCGAAGGTAAGCAGTAGACCTTGGCTGTGGTTTAGGCGTCTTCTAGCGGCTTTATCTTGCCCTTTATCGGTTTATATTGACTGGCAGCTCTTGCCGTTCGTTGGTCGGTGGATTAGCAAAGTTGAGAAAAGTTTGTTTTGGTTTGTACGTTCATTGGTAACTATTAGGAATGCCAGGCGCTGTCTGTGTGCTGGTATGCACGCGTGCTCTCAGGTACTTTCAAAGTGTGAATATTTGTGTGGGTTCGAAAGTTTCTGTAATATTGTATTAAAAGATGAAGTAGTGGTGTTCAGTTAAGCGTTACTAAGATCAAATACTTCGTTCAATATGAGAGAGAGAGAGAGAAGGGGGATGGGGGGGGGGGGCAAAAGACTTTTCTAGAGCGCGATGAGCTTTTGATAACCTTATTGTCATTTCTTCCCTATAGCTTAAAAGTACATGATTAGACGACCTTCATTCCCGTTTTCTTTATCCAGTCTTGCTGTCCAACACCTCTAAAAACTCTGTTACGTTCTGGTACGGCTGTGGCCCGTTTCTGTTCTGACCAGGTAGTCATTAGGGAGGTTAAGCTTCCTGGGAGGGTGACAACCAAGAAAAGGCCCGACACTGTTAGCATCAAAGCTTCTTGAACGTCTGTTAGGTTAGGGTTAGGGTGTGGGGTATCTACCTCATCTCGCAAGATTTCCCTAAAACTGGAATGCTATCACTCGGGCTGCAAAAAGTTGAAACTCGAGGGTGATTAGCACTCCTGCCACATTTTCTTATACCCGTTCAAACTTATCAGGAAACAGGGCAATAACTCGGTAGATTTGGCAGAATTTTTGAGCGGCGCTGCCATTTCCTCGTGTATAGACGATCAAGGGAAGTGATCGCTATGGGTCATAGTAATAAGCGGATTGTCTGTGACCTCCCTCCATTCGTCGGTACCAAAGCAAACACGAAGATCAAAACATTATACTAATTGGACCTTGCTGTACATTTTCTAATTGCTCAATACAAAATGTAATATATTATCTAGATATATATATATACTATCTCATTAATCTATATTATATAATATATATATATACATACCTGTTATGTAGACAAGTACATACGTTAACATATGCCTGCATACACATGTGAGAATAATAGTAAAAAGCTGGACAGTTCTCTAGAGTTTGCCCAATCCCAGGAATGAGAGAGAGAGAGAGAGGAGAGAGAGAGAGAGAGAGAGAGAGAGTAATTACAAATCTTAAGATTCAAATTCGTACGTTTTGCGGATTGTCCTACTTTTTCAAGGTCATATGACCTCATGTAGTACACCACTCTTGTGTTATCAAGTCTTACCTGTTTTTCATCTTTCGCTTTTAATAGATCTTCAAATTACTGACTTCATAAACCCAGACTAGATTAATGTTAAACTACCTCTCACTACTTGCGTCTTTTATTCTATGATCATTTTGCTTATGAACCTCACACTCTTCATTTACTTTCCCATATAAAACTTCTTTGGATGCATTTCCTAATTTCCTAAGTGCATTTCTTTTTGGCATACAAGACGCCATTTCATAATCAATATTTTGGGTAATGTTAGCAGTGAATCTTCGTGGTGGTGCAGTAGAACTTTAAGATTCTTCTCTTAGCATAATTGAGGCAATCTTCGCTAGCTTTGTCCTGTGGCGGGATATCGGGTGCACGTGAATGCTTTCGAGCTAAAACGACATCAGCATTAGCTCTGCAATCAGCCGCAGTTGTTGCTGTTCCTCGCAGCCTTTGATAACGCATCTCCAATTTCGCGTTTCCCTATTGGTTGTATTCTTCCGATAAATGTATCTTTCGCGACATATTTGATCTCTTCCCTTTTTGTAACTTTATTACTTTCTCGTTAAAAGGTTGTATAATTGAAATAATTACAACCAACAGGGAGCAAAACCAAAATGAAATCCTAATTACAAGACGACTATTGTCAAACTAAAACAAATATATATAATTTTGTTAGAGGTGCTAGTTGTGGTAATTGATTTGCTAAAAGGTTTAACTACCACGTATATATGTAATACAAATTTAACTGCTGATTTAGAACTAGCCATTTTGTCCCACTAGCCGTTTTAGAAGTAGCTCTTTTGGGACTAGCTCTTTAGTCGCATAATCGTCTAGGTATTTTTATTACCACTGTGGGAGCAGTCGGCTTTATTTGACTGATTTTACTATATGTAATTATTGTCTTATCTTTCCTTGGAGCCATACCCTATTAGGGAAAACAGGTCGCAGCATGTTTTAGTTAGTTTTGGTACACTCGAATCCACAGACTTTCCCCGTTACAGATCCAAGTCTAGACGGCGTCTACTTGGTCACAACCTCAGGCTTTTCATTGAGCGGAACAGAATATATCCTGTCAATATTCATCATGTGCGGAGGATTCTGTTGTGTAAGGATGTAGAAGAGATCACAATGGTACAGACCCATTTGCCATTATTGGGAGCGCCGTACGAAGGCATCAATGGAGGGAACAGAAACTTGCAGTTGTATAAAGACATTTTATCTCCCACAGAAGTCAGTGTTGTCCGTGGAAATTCGCTTTCAAGGGTTCAAATTCAAGGTTAGAAACGGGGAGCCTATGATACGCCTCGAGTGTAGAGAATTGGAAATCAGGAACCTTTTTCAAGAATGAAATTTAGCATTGGACTCAATTTGTGCAGAAGAGTTAAGTTAGTTGTGTTTTATGTTATAAACTTTCTCGAAGTATAGACAAGGAATATATAATGTCTGGTAGTGAAGCAAGACGCAGAATTGTAGAAGTGAAATCCTTGTATATAATGCTCAATGGTTTACCCTATGTCAGCTATTATGTAACCAAGGTTGCCTAGATAAGGCTTGCACGACAAGGTGTAATTGGTGGAAATGCGTAGTATTGTCCATGAGAAAAAAAAAAAATAATAAACGTATGAGACCCACCTGGGTGATATTTCACATCCGGTATCTTTCAGCGCAGACATTAGATTCTCTATTGAGTACTGTACATTATTAATGATACGCTTTTATGAGACATGAATCGTCCGAGAAGACCGTCATTTACTGTGCAGCAAACTTGAGGCGCTCAGCATGAATTATTACCCAGTCTAACGGCAGTACAGATAAGAATATTGATCGTTGTCTGTCTTGTGCAGCAAAATGATTTTCGCGTATACACCTTCTTGAGTGTGAAGTGATTTACTTTACGTTGAAACTATAACAGTTACTCTAAGAAGTAACATTTATTTCCCAGGAAATATCTAATTACCTCATTTAAAAAAATAGCATTTAACCTCCAAATACACTTGTTTATTCTCGAGCAAAGCAGGGCGAGTTATTGCAAACAATCACATGCATAAATTACATTGTGAAGCAAAAAGAAACAAACAAAACCAGCACCAACCTTTTGACACCACCGCGCTCAGAGGCCTCTTGATTAGTGGATCACGTTGTCAGAGACATATTTCAAAAGCCGATTTATGCTTTGAGCGGGAATGATGGGTTCGTTGTCGCATTGCTTTCATAGCATTGTGATTAGTGCCCGTGGGAAGCATAGCTCGCTTGATTTAGGGTTATGTCAGCGTGTGTGACAAATGCGGACACAAGAAATTTTTACCAATTCAACATTCATCGAAACTGGAGGTAGGTACGTTATTAGTAGTGTTATTTTCTGGATTAGAATTAAACTTTCCAACACACACACACACACAAATATATATATATATATATATATATATATATGTATGTATATACATATTGCAATACACTCCCTGAACACCTGAATTAGCCCTGGTCACTGACCAGCCCGAACTATATCCCCACATATTTACCACTAAGTGGGTAATTTTAACTGTCAGTGTTACCAACGCGCAGGTAAAATCTAGTCAAATGAGTTACCTGTGTAACCGTTGGCAACGCTGCCGCAAATACCTGCCACCAGTGGCCTGTCTCCTCATTCCTCAATTGTTTTGTTGTTCGCCTTGCTGTGCGGATCAGTCCCCACATCAGGCGAACTTTGGTCATTTAGCCCGACCACACTCAGAGTTTTCGCATCTGGTTACAAACTACGAATTTTCCCGTTTCACTTTGGATAGCTACTTTGTACTCGCTAAGGATAAGTTAGGAAATAAACGTCATCGCCCTCTACAAACGCCTCGACGATCGAGCCTTCTACTGCCTGGATATGTTGGCTGCTCATCGGCTCTAAAATAACGTTGTCGCCGACTGCAAAACGCCTCTGCTTCTACTTCATCTACAGTTTGACGATCGAGCCTTCTACTGCTGGATATGTTGGCGGTGATCATCGACTCTGCACGCCCTTCAAGCGTAGGATGAGTACCCGCACACATGATCGACGTTCTTTTCGTTATTTCGTGTAGGAAGGTTTAGTGCAATACTAGTCAGAGATGTTTGTCTTGGTCAGGAGACAACGAAATATTAGTTAGTTATTCCAGAAATTAGTGGACAGGTTATCATATAGTATGTTAAGCATATTTCTAGCCTGACGAATAATTTAACCAAAATAGAGATAGTATTATTAGTAGTATATAGTGAATTCTAATCGTTCTTTTTCAGCCCCCCTGCCTGTTCCAGAACCAGCCCTAACGGGTGCTGGGGGTAATGGAGAACCGCAAGCCTCCGAGTGGGTAGGTTCTGCCGGCCCCCCCTCCCCGGCGCGGAGCAGGCAGTGTTGGCAGCAGATTTCCCCTCCCCTCGATTTGTAAGTCAGGATGATGAAAATTTAGGTCAGATATAGACGAGTAGGGATAATAGGCTTAAATAGTGTTTAGGAAGATAAGTGCAGGCTTCTTCCGGTCGGTTTTCTATATTAGTAGTTTATAGAGGGACAATGGTCCTTAGAGCCTCTTGGGGTGTTTCTTGCTTAGAGTTCCTTGCGTCAGAATCTTTTAGGCCATGGTTGGCCGTTCAGATCTGGTTTCGGGTCTGTCGGGTTCTGAAGAGTTTGAATACTTATCTTTCGTCTTTAAGGTTACTTTCCTCTACTTATACGATAGCGTAATTTTTAATAACTAATTCTCTGTTCAACGCATATCGACGTACGATAATTCGTTATGTAGAGAAATCGAATAAATTAACTACGACTAGCCTACTGTTCACGATGATATATCGTATGAATGTACAGTAGCCTTGCCTAGCCGAAAGTATTCGCTGTACTACATATAGGTAGACTGATTTTTATAGTGGCTAACGCTTTAGGCTCAGGCATTCTGACTACGGATAATTCAGTACAGGTGTAATTGAAACGAACGAAAATCCGATCTTAGTATAATTCAATTAGGAATGTAATCGAACAGAATGAAGATCAGATTCTGGCCGACTAAAGCATTAATTGTATTGTATGTATCATCATATTAGCGTAGTATAAATAACTAACTCGGCAGTCATTCACGCTCTGGAATCAGCTGATGACCAATAAGGGTTTGCGTCGTATCCACCTCATTCTTGTCCTGATTGGATAGCGTAACTAACGTAACAACTCTTTCTTACTTAGGCCAGGTTGTCGTCTTGAAGAAGACGTGTTTTCTTGAAGCAAACATGTTTTCAACTATGTTGGACATTTAACAGTCAATACTGGTATCTTGTGGCATATGATTAGATGTCAGATACTAAAAGGATTTCGTTGTATGACGTCTTCATACGTTTAACGGACTAATGGCCGTCAGTAATTACATTGTGCTTATGTCAATTACAGTTACAAAGAATTACCAGTTGTATTATCAAATTACAGTGACAACTGAAATTAATATTTGACCTAATAAAGTTAATTTAATTACTTTAAATATTGTAATTTATTAATTTTCAATTAAATTGAAATGTAATTATTTTTTTTTCAATTAAATTACAATTACACAAGCTTTTCAAAACAGCACTGTTGTAAGCAGGCGTGGCTTAGACAGACAATGATGCCGGCTAGTCTATTTCCTTGGCTCCAGTATTCAACCATATCACTTGCCAAGGTCTCGGCTAATGTTTTTGTTCCTAGTTACCATAATGAGTATCTGGATACTTAACTTATGAAAACGAAGTCATGCTGTTCGTCTTACGATGTAATTTAAGGCCAAATTTGACTAATACGTCTCATTAGAAGCTAGTTTTTTCCTCAGCTTAGATGCGTCAAATTTAGCGATTCCGTTCGTTTTCACTCGTTTCATAGGTATTAGAACCTTACACTTGATTAATCTTTATCGGTGAGACAACAGTAAACGAGCTCTTTCATGCTATTACTTTCTTTTACCCACGGCTGCGTTTGAATTCATACAAAAGCTTGGGACCTCTTCCAGGTTGCTGATGCACGTAATTTGCCTTATCAGCTTCAGCTACATTTATATCATGAATACAGTAATTACGTCGCACGCGGATGAATACAATAAACAGACGTTGTTATCGGATTCGATTACTTTCACACGCCGATCAATACAATAAGTGATGTTGCTATAGGATTCGATCGTATTAGCAACAAGTTCTCGTTCGGTTGTTCATAGCTGTACGCAGTTATAACGAGTATATTATCATTAAGATAATACCTTTTAACTTAGAAGAGGGTGCAAATTTATGGAATTGGAGACGTTAGACGGTTGTAATTCTCTCTCTCTCTCTCTCTCTCTCTCTCTCTCTCTTCTCTCTCTTACTTTCCTGATTTCATTTTTTTTCTCTACTCATGCTGTTTTTTCCACCCTCTCCTAACAATTGACTCATTGTGCAACAGAGGTTTTTCTTCTTGTTACACCTTTCAAACATTTTTTCTGTCAATTTCCCTTCAGCGCTGAATGACCTCAATAGTTTCCCAACAATATTCGGCCTTTGGCCTAAATTTTATTTTAAACCCTACAATCTCGCTGTCTGATGCACGATGTTGCCTACGCCCAGCTGCGCGAGAGATAGCAAGACTTATTTGCAATGTAGTTCTGATTTCAAATACTAACCCCATCGTAAAATCTAATTAACGCAAGTCAATTACGGTAGCTTCAATACGGACTGTATTCACGACCACGTCTTGAATAATTTCCTGATTTTCTAATGTTTCTCAGATTATCATGAGGAAAAGAGTCGGTCTAGTTTCTCTCGCCCAGTTTTCCTCGTTAAAACTTATAATGTCTTTACACAACCTTCTTCAAGCTGCTCATTCTTCGGATGTCGCTTCGGGGGGAGTCTTGCTCGCTCATCCTGTTTTTATTTACCCAATATCACAGTAGAGCCAGTTTTCATTGTTCATCCTGAAAATTGGAGATGATTTCAATCTCTCTCTCTCTCTCTCTCTCTCTCTCTCTCTCTCTCTCTCTCTCTCTCTGGGTTAAGGAAATAATTTGGAGGGGCTGCCTTCGTAGCACCTTCCACGGGTCCTGTAATTCTCAGGCTGCTGATGTTGATGCTTCAATGGCGGTTCCGCAACTCCGTATTTTCATCCTTACTTGTTTTGAGGAACGTAATGTGTCCCCTCCGTAGTTCTTGATGAGGCTACGGCAATTGGAGATTCACCTGCGCCATCGTTGGCTGTATCGATACCGGTTGTCACCACCCACTCCTTTCATAGGGTAGTAATCTTCCTTCTTCGTTCCCATTTATACCTTAGGAGTGTGAGACGTAACGTGCTTACCGCGGTAATTGCTGGGGGGGCTACGCCGTTCGCAGTTAGTCTGCATCGTAATTAGACCCTTTTGTGCCCTCGGGCCCCTTTCTTAGGGTAGCTGGTAATTCCTTCTGCGGCTCCCATTGGTTCCGCAGTTCGTAACCCGTTATTAGAGCACTGTACCGCACAGTTGGTTCTCCACCTGCACAATGTCGGCGCTAGGTGTTCCTGTGGGTTACTCGTAGTGACTTTTCTCTCTCCTTATTTTCTCAACTTTTTCCTGGTGCTTTTCTGTTCCGTCCTTATGGGGTTTTCAAGGTGGGTTCGACCTTGATTCCGTGTCTGGGAGTACTTCTTTCCCTCACTTGCTACCGGACTCCAGTCTAGGGTTAGTACGTATTGGTAAAGGGGGTTAGTTGGATCGCGTTTTGCGACTTCTTCGCTCTTTAGGGGTGTTTGTTGCTCGCCTATTGTAGTCGTCCTGGTCTCGTGTCATAGTCAATGGTGAGTGCGGAGTTTCGCAGTAAATTGAGACTGGTTCAAGGTTAGGTCATCGTCTTGGTTGGTACATGTTTGGCGCAACAGTATGGGAGTGACTCGCATGTGTGGTCGTTCATCGCCAAGGTATATTCGGCTCAGGCGTAACGTTATCGTCACTGGGTAGTGAGGGTATCCGCAGTCGAGTGACTAACTCTTAGTTTTGCGAACTGGTGACAGACAGTTCGCTCTTGTGAGTGGGTGGACAACGGTCGGACAGCAGGGGTTTACATCATGATGTCTGGGGGAGTGCGGGGTGCGCAGTCGAGTACGACTTGCACAGGAGTTTTATCATCTTCTTGTTGGATATCGTTGCGCAATCGGATCGGTAGGCTCAGATATGATGGGATCTTATGTCGTTTGGGTATCGAGCAGCCAGGTGTAGTAGGTTTCCGGGTTTCTTGGGTGTGCTGCTCTTGTCGGGGTTCGGCTTTTCTCCTTTTTTTTCCTGTTCGGTGTGGCCGGACAGGTCTGACAGAGGATAGATACCTTTGAAGAGAGACTCGGTTGCTAGTTGTGTGTTTTTTTTTTGTTTTCTCTCCGGCGACGGAAGCGAGTATAACGGATTGTGGACTTTGTCCATTCTATCCTTCCGCATTCCAGGCTCTGGAGGTATCTCAGTTAATTCAAGTAATGTTTGATATGTTGTATTCAACCAAACCAGCAATCTCTCAAACATCAAGTAGGGTAGTCTGGTTTCGGCGAGTCGGGCAGTTTTTGGGGAATGACTTAAGCTAGCATCATTTTTCTGTATGAGCTAGCGGGTAACTCCTCTGTCGGAGTCCTACTTCCGGTTACGAGTCAGTTGAGGGTTTTTTTTCTCTATTGGTTCCTTCATTGATTCGTGTGGTAAGGGTTATCGAATCATGAGGCTCGTATTTGGAGGACACCTTTCACAGCCACACTGTGCGAATGTGGTAAGAGTTGATGGGTGTTTCTCTGAGCCTGGACTGTTTGATAACCTCTTCACTTGGTTTCGAGGGGTTTTGCATACCAGACTAACATTTCTGAGGATTATTGCTATGTTTCTTGCAAGGAGAGGAGGGACTATTGTTAAATCATTGCCTCAGCGCTATCCGGACACTCATAAGAATGGGTTCTTAGTCAATCCAAGGGCGCAAGTATGCGGAGGGCTACCCTTTGGCTTCCAGAGGAATTGTTTCGCTGTCTGGCGATTGTGTATGGTGGTTTTTTTTTTTGAGAGAGTTGTGATTTTTCACAACACCGTACCTTAATGAATTTCGTTTTCTTCAGAGAGGTTACTCTCGGGGTCTGTCGTTGCCGCGGTAACTTTTATAGTTGGCTTAGTAGAGTTAGGGTGTTAGAAGTTTAGGTAAGCAGTGATAGTCTAAATGAACTTCAGGGTGTTAGAAGTTTAGGGAGGCAGTGATAGTCTAAATGAACTTTATGGTGTTAGAAGTTTAGGGAGGCAGTGATAGTCTAATGAACTCTAGTGTTTCTGTTGGTCCAGCTTAGACAGTGTGTTTTGTCCCTTAGGCCCTTGAGGTTAGGCAGATCCCGATGGCCATGTTGGAATAACTACTACTTCTTCAGCACAAGTCCATCTACATCAGTGAGCAGTAGAGAACTGAAGGTCCTGCACACTCAACTTCTCCTCCATACATGAGAGGCTACATAGCCACATGGGAGGTTCACCATTTCCCCTCCATACATGAGCAGGTATAGATACCACATGGGAGGTTCTTCAGACTCAGGCGGGGTACCTAGGACTCGACACCGACGGTATGGTACTTCTATGCAAGCATCCTCACTTACTGAGCTGGACAACCAGGTGAGGAGATTTTTTTTTTTTTTTTCTTCTCCTCCATGAATAAGAAGTATAGCTTATCACATGGGAAGTACTTCTGACTCAGATAGTACCTTAGACTCAACACTGACTTTGAAGTACTTTCTTTGCAAACATACCTCACCTACTGAGCTGGACAACCAGGTGAGGAGATTTGTTTTTACCTCCATGAATAAGTAGTATAGCTTATCACATGGGAGATACTTCTGACTTAGACAGTACCTTAAACACAACACTGATGTTGAAGTACTTTCTTTGCAAACATCCTCACCTCCGAGTTTAGATAACTAGGTGAGGATACATGCTTTTATACATGCTAGGTTGCTTATGAGTTACCTGCGTATGTTCTGTGGACAGGGGGGTCGGGCTGAATGAGATTGACCCCGCATCCGACTAAATGTTGTTAATCGGGCTAATTCAGGTGTTCAGGGAGTGTATTGCAATATGAAGTTTTTTCATAATAAAACTAATATTGTAATACTTACCTGAACACCTGAATGATTCCCCACCCTCCTCCCCCCCACCCCACTTCAATTTGATAGTGAATGATTCAATTGAGGAATGAGGAGACAGGCCACTGGTGGCAGGTATTTGCGGCAGCGTTGCCAACGGTTTACACAGGTAACTCATTTGACTGAGATTTTACCGGCAGCGTGGTAACACTGACAGTTAAAATTACCCACTTAGTGGGTAAATATGTGGGGATATAGTTCTGGCTGGTCAGTGACCAGGGCTAATTCAGGTGTTCAGGTAAGTATTACAATATTAGTTTTATTATGAAAACTTCATACTATATATATATATATATATATATATATATATATATATATATGAATAATTAATCACATCGAACCGTGATCCATTTATATATCAATTCAAGCTACAAATGTCCTTTAATATCTAAATTCACTTACCTCCCAAATGATATATTTTTCATATATGTACCGAAAGCATCCAGATCGAGGGTGATTTGTAAGGTCAGAATCGATATGAACTTATAGCGTCTCTGTTGGCTGATTGGATAGCGTCACTGGCTGTCTTGATTTCGTCCCCGTCCACTTGACGATGGTTTCGATCCCATGGGGGGACGAAATTATTATCAATTAAAAAATTCCCCTTCGGTACATATATGAAAATATATCATTTGGGAGTAAAGTGAATTTAGATATTAAAGGACATTTGTAGCTTGATTTGATATATATATATATATATATATATATATATATATATATATATATATATATATGTATATATATATGGTTTCTTGTTCAGTCATAATTTTTGCCAGTCAAAACCGAATATGAGTTATCTTTACTCTCTGTTAAAACTGCGCCATACCCCTTCTTTTGCATACAAAGTATACAAGAGAATGATTTTTAGTCTTCTCTGTCACCCTAAGTTTTACATTCATTCAGTTGCCATCCTCCATTATTCCCTAGTTCTCACTTATAGGTGCTTTTCAGCTCCACAACCTCTTACTTGAACTCGTTTTTGTTTTATGTGGTTACTTCCACAACATTTTCAACATCACAAAATTCCTGGGATCTGCTACTCATCAACCTTTCTTTTTGCATTTGCCTTTCTATTATTAATCCTTCTATGTTCATTATTTGCATTCCTTGTCTGTTCCAATCTCAAAAGACTTTGGTTCGGATCCTGATCAAGTCAGGAGGACTTAGATTATTTGATTCCCTTCAGGTGTTCATTTTTCCGAAGGTAACGGTAGTTCTATATCATTGAGTTATTTGTTGGCTAATATTTTCAGTTATAAAATTGTCACGTGTAAAATTGAAAAGTCACCCATTATATTATATTATATTATATTATATTATATTATATTATATTATATTATATTATATATATTATATTATATATAAAAATGTATGTATGGATGTCTGACTTCATGATACTCTCATATGCAGCGAAGGCAAAAATTTACTGCTAATATACCTTACCGCGTCTTGGGCGCAACGATGATTTTGTTATCATGCAGAGCGTTCGTGCTCTCTCCCACGAAATTCATAATGAGACCGAATCTCGTGCCTTTTACAGATTAATTGGGGCTTTTATGTACCTGTTGTCTGAGGAAACAAATGGAACGGAGTTAAAAAAGTTCCTTGAATTTCGACATAAATCTCTTTGTTTATTCAAACAACTCTGTTGTTGTGGCTGAAACGAATCAGGAAGTGCTACAAATATGCAAACTTGTGCGTGCAATTTTTTGTCTTTCCTGGGACAGACAGACAGACAGGTCATTTTCCATCGGTTTTTGTCCCTTATGACACTTCTTCGTTATCAGTGTTGTTCATCTTAATTATATTAACAGCCCCATTTTCTCTATTTCCTTCTCCTGCTTAAACTGCTTTTGATTTACCTGTACTTCAACTTAAGTGAAATCATAATGATCATATATACTCATGCAACCCTCTCACCATTGCATCCATCAACTCTTTCGTCTGTTTTGCAAATGCACATAGCCTCTCAAAAACTCGTCTTCTCTGTTTGCTATTGACCAGGTATACCAGGGGTGCTACTTTAGTGGACGGTCTACCTACGTATTTCTACACTGTTTCGCCGTGTTTAGTACTAGCCCGTCGGGGGTCAAATGTCCCTAAAGTAGCACCAAGGGTGGTTATTGTTTGAGATTAAGTTGGCCTTATGCCAGCCTCGGGGATCAAATGGGGTAAAATGCACTTAAGGGACATTTGACCCCCGACGGGCTAGTACTAAGCACGGCGAAACAGAGTAGAAACGCGCAGGTAGACCGCCTGCTAAAGTAGCACCTATATACCAGGTACACTTATGAATATTCTTCTGTGAAACCTATGTATTTTAAGCATTAAAGCCAGTTTCCAAGACCCCCTTCATTTTCAGATACCCTAGAAATTGTGTGTATTTACCAGGACCACTTCTTTCTCTGCCTCGAGAAAAGAGGGAGTGAAAAGAAGGCAGCAAGACTGATTGAATGTGTGCAAGGACTTTAGGGTGAGTAAGAACTTGCTCTATATGAATTAGACGCAGAGGGATAGGTTGATGAGCAGATGGATCCCAGAATATAAGATGCAAATGATAAGATGGTCTCTGAAGAGACTGCAGTTTTGGGAAGACAGAGGAAAGGCAGAACAGAATGCCACTTAAGTAGGGGGTGTTAGTATAACTTTGATAAAGTTTGGATTAGTGACTGTTGAGGCGGTAAGGATGGGTAAGGATGGCAATGATGTCTTGGAGAATAGTGAAACACCAACAGGACAAAAGAAATGGTGCGGTACAGTGATAATGGTGGACTTGAAAGGTTTGAGTGGATGAGGGAAAGGTTCCGAAGGAATAAATGAGAGGCATGAAATCTGTACATATGTGAAGATGATAGAGGAGACTAAGAAATATACAGGCATAATGTCACATCTTATAAGAAATATACAGGTATATTGTCACATCGTATACCAATGAAGGATGATAGAGAGAAGAACGCGGGTCTAGGAAAGGAAGAGGGTGTGTGGCAAAGATGTTTATCAAGAAAGCCATATGCAGAGAATTTGTAAAGATATCAGGGGAAGATAATTCGTAATGGATTGTTTTTATGATGGAAACTGTATTTTACAGATGTGTAGACGTGAAAATGGCCTGTTTTAATTAAGAAGAAATCAAAGAAAACTGCAGATGTAGCTGCAGAGTTGTGGATACAAAAATGGTGGTGAATGTAATGTAGAATGGCTGATGTTGAGGATGCAGCACTATTTGGGGATAACGAAGGAAAACAGCTGAAAATAATAATGGAGGTTGAAATGAATAAGGGTTCATCGTAGGAGGGAGATTGGTGAATATGATCGAGGTAATGTTATGAATGTAGGATGAGAGAGGAGGCGAGTCACAGAGGAGGTGAAGAGGAAAAAATTATTTGTATGTGTACAAAAAATGGGAAAGGTTATAGGAATATCTTTGCAAACTAAGGTTGGAATGTATTAGCTTAGCTAATTCTTTGGTGGAAGTGAATTGTAGATGCTGAATGCTCGTGAAAGAAATAAAGGTTGAAATTGTTGATTGCCTGTTAGGGTTTTGTGATGGTCTGGTCATGTGAAGAGAATAAACAACCGTATGAAAGGAATAGCTTTGATATCCAGGAGAGGTGAGTGGTGCAGTGTTTTGAGAGCTTCGAAGCCTTGCTAATCATCATCTGTGCAGGTGGGGAAAGGGGCTAATTTTGTTGAAATATCCGTCATGGTGGATAATCCACATAGCGCTGTTAAAGTATGAATACTGTTGGTTTGCTTGTGTTGAATATGGAGCCGCCCCTTGTCACGGATGTATGAATATGTATGTGCATATATACATATACACACACATATATATTGTTTATAATATAACACGTATATTCACATCAATCAGCTACAAATGTCGTGTAATACCGAATTCACTCTGCATGGGGAAGATTCGGCACTTGGGAGATTCGAACACCCGATAGTGCGAATCGACGACTTTTACGGATGATTGTGTAGAGTGGGTTGGATATTAATGTTTGTGAATATACAAAGTATGGGATGTATGTGATAAATTCATTCATATATATATATATCTATATATATATATATATATATATATAGATATTTATATATATTAATTTATACTATATGTTTATATAACTATATGTATTTCAGATGGCAGGAGCAGAAGTTCGGATGATTAACAGATGTTCATAGAAAGCATTGTGTTCACATTGCATTTATTCAAAAGCCGACATTGCTTGATGCATTCTATAGGCTACGTACTTAAGCTAAAACTGTTCAGGTTTGGGAAAAGTGCAGAGTGAGGATGAACGAACCACCTTGAGTCCATAATGATCAAACTTTTAGTTTCAACACTTAACAACGTATCATCGTCAACGTGGTTGTTCACTGCCTAATGTTTTTTTTTTTTTTTTTTTCCTTTTCACTTATATTTACCCTCCGTTTTTAGTCTACTTTTTACCACCTATATGGGGAGTGTCCCGTGGTTTCATGATGTGAATCATATGTGTTTTTTTTTATATAAATAGGAGAAAAAATAAATGTGTATATACTTTTTTATCTTATGTAACACAATGATTTTTTATCTTAACTGCTTCTTCAGCCTTGAAAAGGCATCAAGCGATATGAAACGTCGGCTTTTGAGTAAATGTAATGTTAACAGAATGAATGAATGATTGGAGGTTTTCTGGCATGTGAACAGAATGCCTTTCCATGAACACCTGAACTATATAAATAATGCATATGTAAATATGTATGTACGTTTATACATATATACATACACAGTATATAATATATATATATATATATATATATATATATATATTATATATATATATATATATATATATTAGTTGTCTTATGTCTTTTGGGAGCATTGCAGAAATTGTCGATACTTGTATACCCACGTACTCTTAAGCATGTGTAGGAGACACCAGTTACCAGCATAAATAGGCGCATTAACCATTAATTGTTTTGCGTTTCTTACACAAGCTGACCTACAAAGGCGCGACCCGCCATTATCAATGGCAATACGAGGCATTGTCTTCGCAGCAAAACTTTTTTTTTTTTTTTTTTTAAGTCACATGAAAGGAAACCAATTGGGTATTTAAAAGTCAAGAAAAGCTTTGTTATGAGCTACTCTTACATCACGCCAGGTAGCCCCCCCCCCCCCCCCCCTCTCTCTCTCTCTCTCTCTCTCTCTCTCTCGCTCTCTCTCTCTCTCTCTTTCAATCTCTCTTCCTCTTTGCGCAAGACTGCAGGCAAGTTATGATGCAGTTAAGGGAAGTAAATAAGCTTATCTTCCCGTCGTAGGGAATCCCGGAAGTCCTGTTCTTTCTCAGTCCATGTTTCACCATGTGACAAAAACCAGAAGAATTTTGTATTGCGTAAACACATACTCTCTCTCTCTCTCTCTCTCTCTCTCAACGGATAGCTTGGTTTCAGACCCGAATCCGGTAAACAGGATAAGATTGTCATATAACTAGTACCAGTGGAGTTTTTTTTTTTATTATTATTATTATTTACTGGAACGAAGGAAATTAGTTTCCAGACTCGTAAGGTTTCAGCGATGTTTTTTTTATGCTATTATTTTCGTTTGAAAAGCCCCAGATCAATTAGGCTAATTGCCTTACCCTTAATAACAAGGTATACGTTGTTTTGGCCTCTCTCTCTCTCTCTCTCTCTCTCTCTCTCTCCTCTCTCTCTCTCTCTCTCTTCTCTCTCTCTCTCTCTCTCTCTCTCTCCTTTAAGTGGCAGCTTAGGGAATTCTTATTTTAAGGGGACTACACATAATCAACATTACTGTCATTATTTTCTGTAGTTTCAGTATTCCTGTTGGTGTGAACGTCATACTGACACTCTGTCATTACAACAAAATGACAGAGTACATGGGCGGGGCTTAAATTACTGACGGTCTGAACACTGTACTGTCAATACCATCAGTATCATCAAAACTATGGTGGTGTTAAGCTGCTAACGTGGAAGTAAAAGAGGCGCTTCGTTAGTTTACACAAATTCTTACCAGAGTTATGGGACGTGAGAGGCGATACCTAGTTATATGAAAAGGGGAAGAAAGAGCTGCATATGAAAAACTAATGGAAGTTTATACGCATATCAGAAGTGAAGTTAATATGGAAGATGTCAAGAAAAAGTGGAATACAGCGCCGATCATTTTTTGCATTTAGCCTGCCAATATCTTCAAAAAAAAAAAAAAAAAAAAAAAAACAAAAAAAAAAAAAAAAAAAAAAAAAAAAAAAAAAGGATGACGCTGAAGTGCAAATATCTCAAGTTTGGGCTGACAACTTGGAAAATAGGACACCAGACCAAAAATTACTTATTGATAAATTTATGGTAATTCTAGGCAATAACTCCGCACGGACTGCAAGGAACGGTCCCGCGAATACAAAAGCCACTTGGGAATGGGGTATCCAATGTATTTCGCCGTGTTTAGTACTAGCCCCTGGCGGTTAATTATACAGTCGACCCCCCTAAAATAACTGTAAATTTTTAATAAGCAACCCAAATACCACAGGGAACTGTAATTTCCAAAGAAATACCCGACGCCGAGTTATTACCTAGATATACCAAATTTATTAGTGATATTATTTTTGAGGCTGAATTAGGGACACTGACCAGAAATTGTTGAAATAAACGATTCTGGCAATAGGAGCATTATGTATGATCCAGTATCTGTCCCTGTGCTTTAACTCAGTATTTTAATGATTTTCAGGGATCACCTGAAGATTAGCGACCCCTAATACCTCTCCTGAAGAAAATCGACCCCAATATTTTCCTCCTGAAGAAAAGCGACCCCAATATTTTCCACCTGAAGACCCCAGCGTGTGTTGGGGTCGCTTTTCTTCAGGTGATCCATTTTCAGTGCCAAACAACAGTGATGATTAAAATCGTGTCTCAATTATACAAATAGAAATTAAAGTGCGCATTAGCCAATTATTAACCTTTATTTATTCATGGAGAGTAGTAATGATACCTTCACGTGTTTCATGTACTATTAAGCTGGTTGTAGATTTTTCCATAACTCTTGGGTATTGCAGGTCAATAAGACTCCTCCCTTTTGTCAAATAACAGTGTAATTGGCAGAGATACTTTCTTGCCTTACAGTATTTCTTTTAGCTGTGTAAAGTCTCACCATGTGAAGCAGTTTATTGTAACTCTCCTCATTCGTGTGCGAAGATAACTATGAAAGTCTCTTATGCCTGTTTTTTTTTTATTTAAGAGATTTAAATGCGTGTACGTATCGCGTTTTGCAATCCAATCTTTTATCCACCTTTTACCGGTACGTTTTTTTATTAGCGATTGGGGAAATACAATTGCAAAGCATGCCTTTTTTTATAGATTCCCCTACCACTGGAGAAGAGCTGGGTATACCTTCCACTGTCAACCCAGGGAGTTACTGACACTTCTCAGCAGTAGCAGTACTACTTGGTAATGAACGTGTCCCCCCTACAGTGACAATAAAAATTTTGTGAAAATAATGAAAATATTTTTACTGAAAGTAATATTGATGGTGTGTAACCCACTTTAGGTGGGCGCCCATCTCGTTATACCATCTTTGTAGAATTGAAAGAATTTCTGCACCTTTTTGTCAACCCCAATCCAAGATCTGATTCAAAATCTGTCATCGATAATCTTTCTTTAACTGGGACTTCATTTCAAATTTTAATGTTTGAATTCAACATAGAGCCATTTACGACTAAGACAACTAAAAGGTTAGAAATACTGAAATGATAACTGATAATGTAGTATGAACAAGTAGTTAGTTGACGTGAGCGGATTCCGTTTAGCTTTATTTTCCACGAGGGTTATTCCCACCATCTGAGTCGAGTACAAGGATATGCGTCGCAGATCATAATTAGGCGGCAAATGTAAACAAATCCATGTCAGTTATTACCGTAGCGTTCTAGGCCGATAATGTAGGGGTCTGCTGCATGTCTTTGCGAGAGAAAGAGCAGCTTTTGCAAGAAGACATATGCTTATGGGTGAACAGAGCAGGCGATCACTTTGATTAAAGGGGTGGTCATAGTCAACCCAGTGATGTACCCGAAGCTGTGGTACTAATTTTATGTAAATAATTGCGCACACAACCGTATGACCATATCTTCCTGGCAGTGATTCTCCACAGTTGGCTAAATACTGTGTGCACGAAGTTAACTATTATGTCAACAGACGACGTGTTGGTTTTGGTTTTAATGCCAGGTGCCGTCTTCGTTTGGGCTTCGGACCCAGGAACTTTTTTTATTTTTTCAATTTTTTTGGGAACAGATGGCACATGCATATATCTAAATATATATATATATATATATCTAATATATATATATATATAGATATATATATATATATATATATATATACATATATATATATAGTATATATATATATATATATATATAATACACACTTGTTTGAGCTCGCTTTAGGTCGAGTTTCATGTGACAATTTCGAGCCCTATCATACAGAAAAGGACGGCAGTTACCTTTCCCTTTCACAACTCCAACACGAAGGACTTTTGTTCAGCATAATTCCCACTTTCGGTAGTTAATTAGGCCGTCACTCACTGCAGCTGGGAAAAGGCATTTATTCTTGACTTTATTTCAGAGAGAGACAAAAGTGTTCCGAAAAGTTCAAAGGGTCGAAAACGTCGGTTTTGAGTGATTGCTCAGGTAGCGAGGCGGAGAGCGGAGTGGCGGGAAGGGCTGGAGTTGCATTGGAGCTCGGCGGATTTTCGACCTCGGTGGCTCCGTGTGCTGGGTGCGTGGTTTAACTGAGCGGCGCACATGAAATATGGAAGAGATTAGCGAGAGCGAAACGGGGAAGTGAGTGAGGGAGATTAGGAGGACGAAACGAGTAAGTAATAGAGAGATTAGGTCTGGCTGAGAATTAAACAAAAATAAATCTGAAACGAAAATTAAGAAACTAAACCTTTTTTAATTGGAGAGTAGATTTGGTAAACTATAGATTAAATGCGAAAATAAACTTCACTTGAAAGGATAAAGAAAGCAGAAAATAAATGATCAAGTTGATAATGATAAAGAAGCAAATAGGTTTGGATGTAGTACGCTACCAGCTGAAAGATGTGATGAATGTTGTATAATGTGTACATTGTATACATTATTCTTTACATAATTTCTGTGTGTTTACCAGGACACATTCTTCTGTGTAGTCGTGTACCATTAGTGAAAGCAACTATTACTCGTTCGATATCTTTTCACTGCACGCCTTTTCTCCTTGGAGGGGTTAGGGTCAGAAGGGGTAAGCGGTTAGCCTAGCAGTTCTCTCCAACTCATGGGATGAGATGCAAGCTCTACGCTCTCTCTGATAGCGGTTGCGCCGACTATCAGTGTTTTTTTTTTTTTTTTTTTTTTTTTTTTTTTTTTTTTTTTTTTTTTTTACTTTTCAACCATAGGGGGTTAGTGCCGTCAGTGCACCTCATTCGGTGCAATGTAGGCATTACTTAAGGTTCTTTGCAGCGTTCCTTCGGCCCCTAGCTGCAACTACTTTCGATCCTTTTACTGTACCTCCGTTCATATTCTCTTTCTTCTATCATACTGTCCACCCTCTCCTTACAATAATTGTTTCATAGTGCAACTGCGAGGTTTTCCTCCTGTAACACCTTTCAAACCTTTTACTGTCAATTTCCGTTTCAGCGCTGAATGGTCTGAGTCGCCCCAGTGCTTGGCATAATCCAAAAATCTATCTATATAAAGTCATACTTGATTTCCTCGCTCGGTATTCGAAAAAGGGTCCTTTCACTTGCCAAGCGAGAATTCTACCTATCACACTACGAGACCCACTTGTTGAATAGCATTCCAGAGACCAGTATTATAAGAGAATCTAACTTAGGTATTCCCGTCAGAATTGGCTGTAAGTAGTGGGGTGCTACAAGATAATGTTTTGTCACCTTTGCGGTTTGCCCCTCCCCATCGATTTTTTTTTATATGAAACAAGTTGTTGGAAATGGAAAAGAAACTTAAGATAGGTTTAACGATAGGTGATTTGAGTTAACCCTTTCGCTTCGGAATTTATTTTTTACTCTCATCTCATCTAATTGAACATTTGAAAATGCTTCCATTTAAAAAAAAAATACTATTACACCTTTAAGCCTATATTCATGAATGAACTTTATTTTAGCCTACAAGTAACAAATGTGTAAAAAAATAGTAAAAAGTGCAAAAAGTAAAAAACCCCGTTTCACATTTCACGTGCAACAAAAGTGTGAATGTCCATGGCGGTTGAATCTGTCCTCTGATCTTTCAGGCAGAGCTTGCTTCTGGGCTGTCATAAAGTAGAAATATTTATTTGATTCTTTTGCTACGTGATCATCCATTTCCAAAGGAAAACATTTGGCAAAGCATTCATAGGAGTCAAGTTTTCAAATATTATTACCTTATGAGACTGTATAAATTATTGTATCATCCTCCTATTTGGGATCATCATCTTCATTAAATTCAACTTCGGTCTACGTGTATGGCACAGCAACATCAATCAAGAGTCCGTTGTAGGGGTATCATCATCATCATCATCATTAGCATCATCATCCTCACCTCCCAAACGATCAGGATTATCTACATATATCAAATTCAGATTTGATTCTGAAGCAGGCAATATTTTCTCGATTTCTTCTAGTGATATATATATATATATATAATATATATATAGATATATATATATATATATATTTATGTGTGTGTGTGTGTGTGTATATATATTATATATATATATGTATATATATATCTATATATATATAATAATTAATATATTATATATAGATATATATATATATATATATATCTATATATATATAATATATATATATAAATTAGAACATGCCTGTTTGTAAGTTTGTTTCTTTGTTTGTATACAAATCCACATTTCTTGACCAATTTTCTTGAGATTTTAAGCATAAGTAAATATCAAACCAGGAAAGGTCATGGTGAAAACAGAATTAAAGTCGGACCATTGGTTGGGTAAGGGGAAGTTTGGTAAGGGGAAGTTTGAAAAGTAAAAATTAATGAAAAACAACAGATTTTAGTTTCTAATCCATAGTTTTTGTGTCTAATCATAGTTTTTGAGGTAGCTGAAAAGAATATTGACACTCCTGATGCCCAAGTCTAAGTTTAGCCCAATAGGAAGGGGGGGCGGGTGTGATAAGGGTCTAATACTTAGTTTTAGAGGTCGCTGAGATAAATAATGACACTCCTGATGGCCTTGAGTCCAAGTTCAGCTCCAAAAGGAGTGAGTGAGAAACGAGTGGCAAAGAGGGTGATATGTGAAAAAAACTGAAAACAGCATATGATAGTCTCTGATCCATAGTTTTCGAGGTTGCTGAGATGGATAATTACACTCCCGAAGGCCTTTAAGTCGAAGTTCAGCCCCAATAAGAAGGGGGCAGGTGGAAAGGGGTGGGAAGGTGGTGGCATGTAAAAATAACTAGAAAATACAGATTTTAGGGTTTAATCCATAGTTTTTGAGGTCACTGAGATGAATAGTGACACTCTTAATGCCCAAGTCCAAGTTCAGCCCTGATAGGAAGGGGCCTTGAGAAGGGGTGGGAAGATGGGACATTTAAAAATAATAAAAAAACTACAGATTAATCTAATCCATAGTTTTTGAGGTTGCTGGGATGAATAGAGCCACTCCCAATGCCCTTCATGTCCAATTTCAGCCCCGATAGGAATAGGGGGGCGGGGGTGAGAGGTGGTGAAATGTAAAATGTCAAAAATGCTGGGCAATATAACTGCAGCAACTATCGTAACAGGAATAGGAGAGAGAGAGAGTTTATTGGTGTCATTCATATTCAGAGATTGTCCAGGCAGCATCGGGTTGGTTAGCTTTTATATATATATATATATATATATAATTTAAAATATATATATCTATATATATATATATATATATACGTATATATATATATATATACACACACACACTAAGCTATGGCATACCTCAATGTTTTTCCTAGTCCAGTGTCCTTGCGAGAGAAAAAGATGGTCTGTTATTTTCGTCTCGACACCATTTTCAAAGTTTATGAATATTACACCTTTAAGTAATTTGCTCCATTCGGTTTGGGTCCCGCGAGTGAGTCTCTTATTTCTTGTTCCCGAGTCTTTTGTTATCTCCTGTTTCCTCTCTCTTCCTTCTTCCGTAATGCTGGTCATGTTTATATCTATTTTTAATTGCATCTTGCTTTTATTTACTTAGTCGACAAAATTAATTAAAATATTTTTGTGTGTTATTTGTTCATCTCGTTCATGTTCGAATGAAAAATGCTATTTCACCCTTAAAGCTATTTTTGATATTAGAAATGTCCTTTCATCACCTCGAGGGGGAGGCAACAGATTACGTCCGCGGGAGAGATTATAGACCTAGACCCTTGCTTTTAGGCCTAGTGACTCTCAGCTGTCTGCGGCTGCGTGTAGGAGGAGTCGTGAAGTGTTTGCATCAACAAGAGGCGCTTTCAGCGAGGGTGATTTTTATTGGCCTTTTGCGCACAAGGTTCACATCTGGTGTGATACTTGCTTTCATTCAATTCAGCTTTGGGCTTGTCAACAGGTGAAGATCAATTTCGGGTTACGAATGAGCCTTATTAAATTTTCGTATTTATTTATGCGTCGAAATTTTATTCATTTCAACATTAATTTTATTCCGAATAAGGAATGCGTTGAAATCTGATCTTGTAGACTAAGTTCGGGCGAGGGAGGCAGTTAATTGATTTTCGTAACTCTCTCTCTCTCTCTCTCTCTCTCTCTCTCTCTCTCTCTCTCTCTGTTTGTTTTTTCCTCTTTATTGCGAGCTAATTTTTACTCCTGCTCTGGATTACTTTAGTTTTCCCTCTTGAGTGCTGAATATTTTGCCTATCTTTTTAATTTTTGTTTTGTTTACTTTTTGATTGATTGATTGCTGATTATTTTGTTTTTTCTTGTTGATTTTATTTTTTCTCTTGGTTGTTGGTTTTCCTCCTGATTGTGGATTATTTCAGTAATCTTTCTTGCCTGTGAATTATTTTATTTTCTTCCCTGATAACGGTCAAATATTCCCCCCCCCCCTTAATGGGGGTTATTCTTTTATTCAGAAAGCCAGTGGAATGGGCAGTCAAAATAATGTAATAATTATGAACACACTTATACAAATGAGTGACGAGATGTCACTTGATGAAATTATTATCATTATCTTTTATGGATTCTGTTGAAAAAATTCGTTACAAAGCTCACAGCCTTTTCGGACAAGATACTTATTATCAAAGGCAGAAGTGTCGTAATAACCGTGCGAGCTTGTGAATCATTAAGTGTTGTTTAAACACTTGGAGTCAGGAAAACATGAAAAGCCATAGCAGGAAAGTTTGATACAACTTTAATTTTAATTAGAAGTATTTTCCTGAAAAATCACCATGCCCTCGATGCATTTATTTTTATGAAGCTTCATGCCTGTTGTCGCTATTTTGTCATAAAGTTGACACAATATCTAAAACCCTGTAGTGGGGTAGTGCTGTCAGTTCACCTCACATGGTGCAATGTAGGCAATTCTAAAAGGTGTTTGCAGCGTCCCCTCGGCCTCTACTTGCTTCTTTTCTTCGTTTGCTGTCCAACTCCCTCTTAAGCGCCGAATGACTGAAAGTGCCCCAGTGCTTGACTTCATAGCTCAATTTTCATAAACCAAAGTAAATTTCTAAATGTATGTTCATCAGGCTGTCTTATGCACACGATTCTTCGCTTTTCTCTCTCTCTCTCTCTCTCTCTCTCTCTCTCTCTCTCTCTCTCTTTTGCGCGTGTAGTGGTATGACTCTTTACTATGCTAGCAATTATCGGTGATGGCGTAGTGACTCCATCTCTCTCTCAATCTGTTTGATTTGTGGTTTCCTTTGATGCTGTTACTTTGAAGTTAGCAAATAAATAGTTTTGTCCTAACGTCAGAGTCGTGTTTTTCCTCCAATTATTGGCGATGCTGTTATTGATTCGATTGATTTTTTTTCAGTTAAATTTGTTGCCTTTTGGGTTTTAAATTTTGCCGGCCAGATGGGCCATTGTCACTACAGTCTTCATTATCCTCTTGCTCTTCTGTGGAGTATAATGTCTGAGATGTGTTTAGACTGTCGTTTTGGTTGGCGATCAGCCGCATATTTATATTGAGTGGAGATATCTTATCCTGACTTTTCCTTATTATCATATTTAATTAGTGTCCTGTTTACTTGTTCAATAATGGTTCCATTTCTTTTATTGGCCTCTTCAAGGTCCTTTTTTAATGGGTCACAGTTTGTTTCATTTGTTTACTGAGAAGGATCAATGACCTTTGCTATTTTAATGGGCATTCCCCTACTGCCCTGCTATCGTATAGTATTTTTAAGAGCATTCTTTATGTCTTGCATGGAGCTTATGGCCGTGTTTAACCGAAATGTTTGGTTTCTTTATTCACATTAAAAACCTCAGGGTCATTGTGACTTAATTCTTATATATATATATATATATATATATATATATATATATATATATATATATATATACATACATATACATGTACATATATATATATATATATATATATATATATATATATATATATAATATATATACATACATATACATGTACATATATATATATATATATATATATATATATGTATATAAATATATATATATATATATATATATATATATATATATATATATATATATATATCCAGTCTCCAATGACTTCGAACAACCTTTGCTCTCGAAGGATTTGGGTACGTGTGATCTAATGTCTGTTTGAAATAAGAGTTCATTTTTAATGGGGTATTTTTGCTGCCTTGTGTGGTTTAGGATTTTTATATATATTTCCTTTTTTTGTACATTATCTTAATCTAAAAAAAAATATTTTGGTCAAAAGTTTCCTCTTCATCATCGTGATTCAGTAAAAATACCGTTTCTTTTAATTATTCATGACGTCTTGTAACTGGTGTTTGTGTCTTTCCATTTAATAATTGTTGCTTACTTCTTTAACCGTATTTTATAGTTTCTTCTTGGAGTGTTTCATTTACTTTGAACTATACTATAAAAGTTAATGTACTTTAATTGCTCTGGAAGGCATTTCTATTTATGACTATTGATAATGCCTGAATGATAATGTCTTCCACTTCTTTTTCAGTATTAGAACCTTGACCAATCTCCACGACATAAAAAGAAAAGTCAAAATAAGTCGTGATTGGATCCGTCCCCTCTATTTTCTGCTTTTATTTGTTTTTTCTAGCCCCACAAGGCTCGCGAGTCTTCTGAGATACTCTTTACCTGAGCGTGATTTTAGAATTGCCTTTGTTGCTTACATTCTTCCATTTGTCTCCTGACTACTACAGAACTACAGTTAAAGGACATTATAATCGCATTACGACCAAAGGTTAAATAAATGCTTTCCCCTGGTTCTGCATTCTCACTTGATGAAATTTTGCAGGCGAGGAGCTTTGCCTTCCCATCTCGCTATCCAGGTTCTGTGCCTTGTCCAATTATTGCTAGGAGGTAATCCAGTCCATAAACCATGCGTCCATTTTAACAGAAACCTGGGAAAAATGTAGGAAGTGAAGTTGAAACAGTGCTTGAAGAACTATATATTCTTAGTTGTGTATTTGCCATGAATTCACAGTAACTGTTCTGGTCAAGTTGTGGTAAAGATCTTTGATGAAAAACGAACGACAGGTGGCGGTTCAATGGCAGTTGGGACTTGGAAATAAAACAAAACAAAACACTGCAGAGTTCATTTAAGGACAGATGGTAGGAGCACATAGGAACTGACGGAGAGAAACAGATCTCAACTTGAGTGAAAGATATTTTTCAATTTACCAATGCCGGCCGGAGAGAGAGAGAGAGAGAGAGAGAGAGAGAGAGAGAGAGAGTTTAAAACAAGAATTAGTTTTGTCTTTCAAAATTTTATGCGCGCTTGACGTAATGAAGACAGAATTGGTGTATGACCCTTTCCAGAGTTGGGCGTAAAGTCACGAAATTACAAAGAAAGCATTTTCATATTAGTTTATCACACAGAGTGATGCATTAATTAATTTCATGTTGTGCATTTCATGAGTTGGGATCTTCGTTGTTTTCATTATTTTCAGTGCTTGTGTTTCATTTGTTTTCCTTCTTGGGAGAACTTGCTATATAACGGTAGTACACAATGTTAGTTTTTAAAGTTCTCTCTCTCTCTCTCTCTCTCTCTCTTGACATATCTCTCCCCACCACATACCCGTTTTCTTGTCAAGAAGAGCAAGAGAATGTAGTTTGGCCTCGGACGCAGAGAAATGAAGCAACCTTTAATCAGAACAAGTTTTGAACTCATATTTTATTATAAATCAGTGGATCATAATTGCTGTCTTCATCCAGACGGAAATGCCATTATGATGAAGCACCGAGTATTCGCACCAAGTAAAAGACCTCGGGGGTCATTGCGTCTGTCATGGTTCACTTATATTTACAAAAACACCATAGCGTATTGCCGTGAGCATTCACAGCCTAGGTCCTGAGAATATTGTCAAGAAGCTATCAATGCAGTGCGTACAGTGTTACTGTTGATTAGACCTGTTGTAGACTACTGACTATAGCTGGTTCACTTAAGGTAGATTCGTGGATGAGCCCCATGCTTACGAGACGTATTTTTGGCGGCTGCTGATTGGCTGGTACTGGGACGCAGGCAGCTCCCAGCCAACCAGCGGCCGCCAAACAAACGTCTCGTTGGCATAGGACTCACCCAAGAATCTACCTTAAGTGAACCAGCTATAGTATAGTTTTATGGCCAAGTAGATCAACTTTAGGACCTGGTTTGTCACTTAATGAAAAGGGTAAACAGTTGTACGATTAAGAAACTCGTGTACATTAAAAACAGAGAGCTCTTGGCTCCAAGTCTTGTGCTTCATCACACCCATTATAACAACCTTTGCCCTTCAGTTCCACCACATTCATAGAACCGATGCCACTTGCTCTTTGCTTCAACCTGTCGTTCTTCATCATCACTGGATCTCGGGGCCTCTAACCTGTGGAATTTGTCTCCTTTGCTACATCACACATTTGTAATAGTGTGGCACAGTGTTGTTATTCCAAAAAGGCAATAACTTAATAATACTTAAGAAAAAGGCACGAAATGGTTAATAAGGAAGAAAAGAGAAAAGGGAATAAGATAATGATTTTTCTTAGAGGACGAATTATCGCGTTACTCGACCCAAGCGATAAGGCTTTTTAGACCTAAAGCCATGTGGCTTTCATCTCCCCCAAAAAACCTCTGTCCGTACCAGCGATTAGTGACCAACAGGAGATTATGGGCGTCGAGCGATATCTACCAGGCATATTCGAGAAATTGGAAACTACTCTCATTAGCGCCTATGACTAATTGGCGTTCCCTTCGTGAACAGGTCAGAGAGAGCCATCTAGCATACGTTAAAAGGGAATTCTATGACCCGTTGTTAGAAAGAGGGAAGTACCAAACTCTTCAGAGCTCCACCTTTCCAAAGATAGGCCTCTAGTATCGACGAATCAAAAGCCATGAGTGTTGGTCATAAGACAGCCCAAAAGGGGTATCAACGAATGACCTATGAGGTTACCAAGGGATACACCCCCAAGAAGCCAAGACATCAAGTAGGAGGCGTATACAAATTCAAAGCCTACGAATCACTGTAGAAGACCTGACAGGAAGGCGGTCTTGTATGAAGTTAGTAGCTATTCAGACACAAGAAGTCTTTTAGAAGATACCACACCCAGTCAGAATCCAAAAATCCAAAGGCGGTGCTAAGCAGATTTCATCCTAATAAAAGGCCAGACAGAGAGAGAAGAAGGCAGAGAAAAAAGGGGAACAGAGAAGTCAAGAGAAGATAACGACGAAGAGGGGAACGAGGGGAGAACCAGTGGCTCAGCAACAGGCAGAGAGAGAGAAGGACAGAAGAATCCCGAGAAGAAGAACAGGTGCAAAAGTGTGGTGTGCGAATCAATCAAAATAACAGTGATAAGTGACAATCAATACTCTGTGAAATTCCCTCGTGCCTATAGACTCGTAATTGCAACAAGTGCCAATTAAGTTTTATCAGTCCAGGAGCCCAGTAACTCAGAAGGTGGAAAAACCTTTGTAAGAATCCCTAACGAAGAATAAAACGTAAATATATGGACATATCAATTTCATTTCTCATCAAAAATTATAACCCTTTTAGCGAATTCCAGATCAAGAGCTTTCAGCAAGGTAAGAAAAATTTATATAAGTCAATTTCTCCAAAGTATAGCCTCCAAGTCGGCGCACGTTACCTTAGAGCTGTGTGCGAAGAGAGTAAGTACCGCCACACATTACAAATCAAGCCGTTCACATAATTGGAAGTGAGGTCATACAAATTGCTTGTTTTCTTGTGGGATGAGCCCTGTAGGGTGGTAGTGCCGTCAGTGGACCTCATGCAGTGCACTGTAGGCATTATTTAAGGTTCTTTGCGGCGTGCCTTCGGCCCTTAGCTGCAACCACTTTCGTTCCTTTTATTGTACCGCCTTTTATATTCTTTCTTCATCTTCCTTTCTACCCTCTCCTAATACTTGATTCATAATGCAACTGCGAGGTTTTCCTCCTGTTATACCTTTCAAACCTATTACTGTTAATTTCCATTTCAGCGCTGATTGACCTCATAGGTCCCAGTGCCTTTGGCCTAAATTCTATATTCAACTCAATTCAACTCTTGTGGGATGAGCTAAGATTGAATGCTGTCTGTTATTACGAAGTTAGATAACATATTATTGTTTTCATTAACTTCAGAAAATAATACTCAAGCCAACGCAGTGATTTTCGATTGAAGTTTAAAATCTTTTTCAGTTAAGGAAGAATTCAATTTTCGCAGTGTTCATTTTCATTCTTCCGCAATTTTCGCCAAGGTCTTTGTCCTTCATGGGAAGTTTTGAAGCAAAGCTGAGTTCATAATATGCTAGTTTTATGAAAACATTTGTCACTCTCCAGATTACATTTCCCTTATCCATCCTTTCCCTTTCCTTTCAGTATGTTAGAGCGTGTTGGGGAGAAGGAGGTGGGGTGTGAGTGGGGTACAAAAAGGAAAGGCGGCACTACAGGAGAGTTGTAAATTTCTCTTATTACACAACCTCCAGCCTCCGTATATTTCCCAGAAATTGAATAACGGAAACATATGCCGCCTGGTTTCTTTGCGGGATTTCTGGCGGAGGGGAACGTTTGAAATAATCTCTCTTCTCTCAGTCTCTCGCTCTCTTCTCTTCTCTCTCCTCTCCCTCTCTCGCTCTCGTCTCCTCGTCCACTAGCAAGTTGTGGAAAAATGAAATGAATGTATGTGTCGTAGTGATACCATCAGCGAGTCTGTGAATGATTAAGATTTTAATTTCTGGTTGTTTGGCTCAGCTGCTGTCAGTCAGTCTCATTTCAATGGTGTGGCTCCTTTCTTTTGATGTGATAAAACACCTGAGGTCGATCATTCATGGATTCTGGTACGGTATCTTTTTTCTGGGTTACCGTCATTGTGTTCGTTTTAAAATTCCTAGAGCTTTAGCCATTGACAGAAGGTATCCAGATGGACGTAATTTATGGAATTACTTGTGAAACTTAACACACACACATTATATATATATATATATTATATATCTATATATATATATATATATAGATATATATATATAATATATATAATTTTTTTATATATATACACATAGCAGTTTTTTCGTCAACATACACTTTCTGAGAAGCACTCGGAAAAACTAATAATTGGACTTACTGGCACATATTATTTATTCATTCACCGAGTGGCTTTCCTCATCAGTAGAGGCCAGTCAAACCGACAGACAGATTGTCTTTGCGAGCTCAGGCTTCTAAGAAACAAGAAAAAATTAAAGGAAGAAAGACAGATGGTCTGTAATCTCCAGCTAAGACGCGGATCTGCCTCTCAGAGGAAGCGAGGTTATAAGTCTGGAAGAAGTAGAAGTAGGAGAAATCTTAGGTTATTTGACAGTAGTAAGAAAGTCACTGAACGAATAAGGTGAGTGTTACCTATCTCAAAAGAGTAGGTATATGGGAAGAGGTGGCTTGACGACTATTACAAAGATGAGCTTGATGGCGCTCTATGTGCGCTGGAACCCGGCGCTGCTGTTTCCCCTACGTACCCCGCCCCCACCCGGGGCAGAGAAACAGGTTTGCATGAGAGTGGATGTCTCCGTTACCCCACCGTTCCCATACCTACCCCGCCCCACCCAGGGCGGACAAACAGGTTTGTAGGAGGAGGGTGGATGTCTCCCCTACCCTCCTGTTCCCATACCTACCCCGCCCAACCCAGGGCGGACAAACAGGCTTCCAAGAGTGTGGATGTCTCTCGTACCCTCTCGTTCCCGTACCCACCCCGCCCTCATCCGAGGCAGACAAACTAGTTTGCAGGGAGGATGAAGGGTGGGTGACTGTGTCATGTCTCCCCTACTGTCACCCGGGGGAGGACAAATAAGATTCACTCGGATTTTATTATTACATAAAGAATAGATAGATACCTCACAACAGCGACTGAAAAGTACCTGTGTAAGAGAAGAAACCTTATGGCAGAGAGAAGGACGCGGTAATGTGAGATCGAGATCATTGTTCAAACAAACAGCATTAGATTCATTCCTGTAGAAGAGAAAGACAAAAGGAGAAGTACAGTATGCAAATAGGACCAATAAGTCCCGCATTGATTAGTGACTGAGACTACTACGGGCTGCTCTATGAGCAATAGCTCGTGCTGGCATAGGGCCAGTTTAATCTCCAACAAGTGAGACGAAGGAAAGGATTTACAACCTCTTGAAAAGACATCCTGGTTTTTCACAGCAATTCTGTCAATCACTACGATCTTCCATTAACAGGTTACAAGCCACCAGATTCTATGTCAGTCAAAGTATTGACAAAAGTTGGATTTTTGATCGAATTTACACGACAAACAAAGAATTTAATTCGTGAGAAAACCGAGAAAAAAGAAGCGACTGTCTTTCGACTAATGACCTTGATCTACGGGATCCCGACTCACTTTCAAGTTTAAATAGGATAATCGTATTGAAGTTCGTATTCCTAAAGTAATTAAAATATTTTACTGGATGAAGCAAATCTCCTGATTCTCGTGAAGTCTTCAGCTAAGATTCTGGTGTCGATTCGTAGTTCAGAATTTTTTTCCCAGTTTATTTGTAATAGGACAGTGAGGTGCGCATCACAGTTTCCTTATATATTCAAAGCCTGAAGTAAGTAAGGAAAAGAAGCCTAAGGCCCCATCCACACTAGCAGGCACTGCCCGACGGGCAAACACTGTTCCCATAACCCGGTGCACTATACTGACCAACCGAGTATGGAGCCTGAACGATGCTTTTGTCTGGTAACACTGCTTCAGAAGCGAGTGAACATATAAACAGATGGAAGTACCTGACGGGCATGCCCCCTAGTGTGGACAGGCCATGAGGAAATAAGGGTGAGCCTTACCACGGCAACCTTACCTCGTGGGTAAGGAGAGTAATTAAAATAAAATTTGAAAACAGGAGATGGATCTAAATATCCACAGGCTCTCGGTGCTCGTTTTTCTTTCCGTCATTATGTTCGTGCGTATTTTCATTTTGGCGATCAGGTTGAAACAATTTTTATATTGTACACTGATTTGTTGTGACCGATCTGCTTTTTAACTTTGGAACTGCAGTTAAAGTTGAATAGCATCATTTTTTCCCTCAAAGATCAGTGCTTACACTGGAAATTGCTTTGATCTCATTTCCAGGTCTGTCTTCAAACAGAAAAAGTGTAATTAAAATGGCTTGTTCTTTGCGCTTCAATTTCCTATTGTTTCTTGATTTGTAAGGGTTCATCAGGCGATGTTGCGCAAATTCTCTCTCTCTCTCTCTCTCTCTCTCTCTCTCTCTCACACACACACACATACACGGGCACATTTTTCGTAAATAGTAAGAACTGATGAACTATTAAATACCCTTTTGCTAGGCTGAGTTGTCGGTACGATGAAAAAGACCGGAACCTATAATTCATAGGGATGCTTCTTTCTAAGAAAATCACGGTGTCTGTACATTTTTTTCAGCTGATGCTGTCGTAACCCCCAAATAAGGAGCCCAGTCGAAAGGGTTTGCCTACCGCTTGGATCTCCTTGCCTTGCGCAAATGACAAGAGAAGGAAAGGTCACACATTATTATTGTGATTGTCATGAAATAATCAGAGAGAAGAATTGCCATTTACGAGTCATGGCGACGCAGGTTTTGAACTTGTACTTGTCAGGTATCTGCTGAGAGAAATAGAGGCATGTGCCGAAATTACCATTTCCCAGTCACTTATGCAAGAGATTCAAAGGATGAAGCCTCCATTCTGAAATCTTCAAAAGGTCACCTTCAGATAAGCGTGTCATATGTGTCGTTGGCCTGTATTGGTCACTCTGTAATAAGTCACGTCGGAGTTTCTTGAATAAAGCGAAAACAGAGCGAAACTAGTGACCCACTTCAATGATGTAAGACGTCAATCTCACTTATGATACCGTAATGAATTGTTGAATTTTTTTTTTTTGCCGTCCTTTGTTATCTTTTTTTTTTTTACTGTTAAAGTCACATTTAAAAAGGTTACTTGAAATCCCGGTATTTCGCTAAGGTTCATTGGCCACTTCAGTCACACCCTTGATTGCTGGATGATCCACCTTGCGAAAATTGAGGAAATGGATGACATTTTTTATCAGTAACATATTCATCAGAGGAGCGTCCTAAGGTTTTGTTCTCTATAAATGGTGGTTGGGACTGATGAGTCTTCTCACCAAATTGCTAGAATTATATGTCCTCAAGTTATTGACAAGAATCATTGCAGCGACACCATTTCTGTAATTAGAAGCATTTTGCCCTTGCATTAGTAAGTCTCATAGTATAATTCTGTAGTTAATTAACTTACACAAGACTGGAAAATTAGGAACTTTCTTGATTTTTGTTAGTGTGTTGCCAGTGGAAGTACATAGTCCTCGAGTTTCTGGGTTTTTTAATTATGACGTCGAAGTGAATGTTATCCAAGACTTACCTTCATGACTGTCACTCCCTCCAATGCGGTGGAGCGCAAAGGGACTCTGGGAAATTGCGCCACTCCCGTCTTTCCTGTGCCTTCACTTCCACAGGTCTCCACTCACAGTTCTCGCCCACGTAGGTGTGGGTTTACCAACTCTTCTGTTTTCCACAGGTGCCTAGCTGACAGCTGCCATGTCCTATTCTCCAAATTGCTAAGAAATTCACAATCTCGTGAAAAAACGTTGCGGTAAAAATCCATTATTGTATATTAAATTATACTAAGATGTAAAACATAAAAAGCAAGACTTTCGAACACCTACTATGAGATTCAGGGCCTCTGTAACACGGTTTTTTCGCAATAACTTTTTATCTATGCATTTCATAAATATAACGCTTATTCAGAATACATATTACATTAACACATAAATTTTGAGCGTATTCTGCACTACGTAGGTTGAATAAATTTGGTACTTATAATGTAAAAGTGACCTTTTTTGAAGACGGGCCAACTTACTCAGAGAAAAGGTTTCGAACGCACTCGTTACGTAACTTATGACAGCATTTCTTCCCTCTTTCTCGATGGATGATTGGCTATACGTAACGAAGGCTAAACCTCTGGGAACAATGACATACAAATTTAAATACAAGCAAAGCAGTACACCTTTATGAACTCTGGAACCTCTCCACTGATAATTGTCATAATGAACAAACCAACAAAATATGTTAATAAATACAAAAACACTTCGATTATTAGTCTAACTCCCAAAATAAGTTTCCAAAGAATTACAGTCTACTTTATAGGTCACAATCAGATTGACAAGATGTAGGGAATAGTTGGTAATTATCAAAAACATAGTAGACAAGCTTGATTTGATAACTGCTATATCCAATGTCAAGCAATATTTATTTCTTGGCTATCTACCTATTTGCTGAAAAAATAGCCGGTACCGTATATTGGCTTTAAACCTTCACCAAAAATTATCGTCAGAATGGTGACTTCATGAGGCTCCACCCACTTTTGCCTCGTTATAATTCAGGATAACACTGAAGGCTACCATGGGCATTGTTGGATTATAAAATTTAACTTCTGGCTATAAAAACTAATTTCTCGAGTAGTTGTAAGAAGTGCTAAATGATCCTCAAGGATCCCAGCAGTTGGCCTAAACGTTTAATTCATGTATATTACTGCTATACTGTTGCGGCACTACTGCTACAGTAGTATTACTACGCTAGCACTGATACCCCACCCACATCTATGTATCGTTCCGCCATTCATAAAGTCTTTGGGTTTCAGAGTCGATGGAATTTCTGTCTGGTGGATGGGCGGGGCAACATTTAGTCAAAAGATGTTTGTTTACCTTGCTTACGTAATGAATGTTTTTCGACTCTTGGCTCGTAATCATTGGCCATGGCGTCGGCTAGATCATTTTTACTCTATGAAAATTAAAAATATCGGGTTTAGGTTATTGATAATGCTGACAAAATTTGTGTGTGGTTGTAAAATATACATATGTCAACTTTCAGCTACATTCGATGCTTAAACAAGGAGCAAAGTCCAAAAAACCGTGTTACAGAGACCCTGAATCTCATAGTAAGCTGTGTTCCCTCTCGATG
The DNA here is from genome assembly GCF_015104395.2 of Macrobrachium nipponense. Lineage (NCBI taxonomy): Eukaryota > Metazoa > Arthropoda > Malacostraca > Decapoda > Palaemonidae > Macrobrachium > Macrobrachium nipponense. The sequence continues at coordinate 28,271,392 of NC_087212.1, read as the reverse complement.
TTTGGCTTAAGATACAAAGCGAGACGGTGAGGATAACCCATCACGGAAGTATTGGTTCTAAAACTCATAACAGGAAAACCCTTCCTCTCTCCATTCTAACGTGTACACTGAGGAGGAACACCGTTCAAGTGTTCGAAAGTCTTTGTTTTATCTTTCATATATCAATGCAATTTACTATATAATTGTGTAGTTCCTCGTTGGACGAGTGTTTTGCACGCTCGCCTATCGATTTGGTAGCCCGAGTTAGAGCCCCGCTCTGACAACGTGGAATGAGAGGAATTTATTTCTGGTGTTTAGAAATTAATTTCTCGACGATATCATGTGGTGCGGATTCCACAATAAGCTGTAGGTCCCGTTGCTAAGTAACCAATTGGTTCCTAGCTACATAGAAAATATCGAATCCTTCGGGCCAGCCCTGGGAGAGCCGTTAATCAGCTCAGTGCTCTGGTTAAAGTAAGGTATCCTTGACTTTTAACTATATAATAGTGGATGTTTACTGCATAACAGTAATCTTCCCAGTTGTTGTGTGGAGGACAAGTTCAAGCCATCCCCATCTTTCTGTTATCGCTATCTCATCTCATTCTGGAGCATTCGTTGTTGCCCTTATGAACCTTTATCCTGCCTTCTGACTCCTAATATTTTTAAAGCTTTATCGTCTGAAAACCAATTTCTTTGAAATGCAAGTTTATTGCCATACCACAAATCAGGTCTGTATACCAATAGTGATTGTACTAGACTGTTGAATAACCTTACTTTTCAGCAATTTCATGTTACTCGATTTCCGAATCTTATTCAGTTGTGTGATTTACCCTTTTCAGTCGTTCACTCAAGTCCATGTCAAAGAGAACCTGTGCTCGATACCATTGTTTCTGAATATTTTCAAAGATGTAACTTCATTAATTCTCGATTATATTTCCTTTAGATATATCCAAGTTCCATTTCTATCGATATAGAATGCATTCTCTTAGGTAAGCGTTGTATAGGCGCAAGTTTTGTTCATTTAAAGGACTTTGTTGTAAATATCGAGCCATTAAGTTAGCAGGGGTTCATTTTGAAAAGGAAATTTTGGCAACACACGTCAAAGAAGAATCTTAAGAATCTTGCACGGGAATGAAACTGACATGCTAATTAGTAATGTGCATTTTGGACTGATAAAATAGTCGTTAAGCTTAATGGCGGAATCGTGTTTCCTCTGAATTTGTGAGAGTGGCAGCCGCAGCGAAGGACATAACCGGTTTTTCCCATCGCGAGGGAAAGAGAAAGACTGAAGAAAGCGAGGACCCGCACATTTTTTCTTTTGACATCTGGGGTTTACTCGTGCGTACGAGTGAAGGTGGAAGAACGCTCTTCTCTGTCCCGAATCCCTGATTTCAGATTCACGCTCTGAAGTCTCCGCGTTTTCCCCTGAAAAACAGACTCCTGATCATTCGAGGCACGAAATCCGGCACTGAAAGGACCAGGAGTGAGCGACTGTTATGCGTCCTCGTTTTGGGTCGCATTCAGTTTTCTCCTCGGCAGTTTTGCTTTTCGCTTCTCTCTTCTCCTCCTCTCCTCTTTCTTCCTCCTCCTCCTCCTCCTCCTCCTCCTCCTTCCTGTCGAGATATATTCTGAAGACTATTCATGTCTGATGCTTCGTTTGTTTCCTTCTGAGTATTTCATTTGACCTCTCGTCCGCTAATTAAGAGAGAGAAGTGTCGGATGAATTGTTTCACGCCCGAGGGCGGGGATAACCTTGTCGAGGTTATACATTTTGCCGGAGTGCTCTTCACTTGAGCCTGTTCTTTTCTTCTATTAACCCTGGGTTGCCGCCTCCAACAGAGTAATTATATTATACTAGTAGCTCTGCCTACCATACCGGATTTTTCGAGAAAGGCGAGAGGCATCGAACTTTAATGAACTGGTTGTGCGCCGGAGCCGGTATTATTATTATTATTGCTCAGAGAGAGAGAGAGAGAGAGAGAGAGAGAGAGAGAGATGATCTTCAGTTAAACATTTGCAGTATAATGTGTGCGTGTTTACCTCCATTTTTACCCATATACAGCCAAAATAACAAGAAAATAGCGTGACTTTTGTATGTGTAATATGCAGTTTTTTCACATACTGTTTTGAAAGAGCCTACATTAAGTGACATTAAAACGCGTAATGTTTATTTGCACGCCACGCCCGATGATCCCTTTGCCAAAACTGGCTACCTGGGGTGATAAGTATCCCAACACAAATTTTTGGGTCGTTGTTGTTTTGGCTTCCACGGTGTTTTTCCTTCCTAAAACACTTCGCTTATGTTGATCATGTGGAAATACCCTGTGTCTATCAGTGTTGAACCTATTAATATGTTTTCCAGTAACTTTGTTTGAGTGTCTTCTGTAAAATTGTGTTCGTAGCCCAGATCTGTAAAATGTTACCGTAAGTTGATTCTCTGCCATATTTTCATTCAATGTTTTGGTTCTTCTCTAGAAAACTTGAAGCTACTCGCGATAAAGCTAAGAAATCAATCTTCCTCAGTCGTAAGAAGGATTTTTAAAGGAAATGAAATTCAGATATGGAGATCATTTTCATCAGAGAAACTCAAGTTCAAGAAATTAGGTCTTAAAGGTGTTCTTGATCACTTAGTGATCGTCTTCTTGCAAAAAACAATTAAATGAACCATTGGTAACGTATCTAGGTCGAAACCCATACCCATGAAGATCTTGTTACACTGTTGATGATTATGGGAAATATATTGTCCACCAGTGCAAAGCATCTTAATGAATCTAACCACATTATGCTTGAAAAAGATAGTTGGTTGGTAGCCAAACCCATCCCTGCACTCTGCAGTTGACGAATCCACCTCGTCAGGTAATTGCATCAGCATCTAAAGAAGAGCGGTCTCCGTAGGGGGGTAGGGCCGTCAGTGCACCTCATTCGGTGCAATGTAGGCATTACTTAAGGTTCTTTGCAGCGTTCCTTCGGCCCCTAGCTGCAACTACTTTCATTCTTTTTACTGTATCTCCGTTCATATCTCTTTCTTCCATCTTACTGTCCATCCTCTCCTAACAATTGTTTCATAGTGCAACTGCGAGGTTTTCCTCCTGTAACACCTTTCAAACCTTTTACTGTCAATTTCCGTTTCAGCGCTGAATGGCCTTAGTTGCCCCAGTGCTTGGCATAATGCCAAAAATCTATATAAATAATTAATAAATAAATAAATAAATAAAGAGGAGCGGAAGAGACGGCATTTGAATTAAATGAAAAGGAGCTTGACTTATTCAGTGATCAGCAGGCTTATAAACATCCGTTGGTTAATGACGAACTTGACAGAAAGCCCTTATTTATTCAGTTTGGAGGCTGTTGGAATGGGCAACATGAAGCCCTTATCAACCCCAGACCTGGCGAAAAAGTAAGGCAAGGAAGGCGGGAAATATATTAGAGGGTCCTCCATTCGGACTAAACTGTAGGCCTTGCTCTTAAAAGATGGATACCTGTATTTGTCAATTTTCCTATCAGTTGCGGGAGAATGCCTAAGCTTGGTTGTGACGGGAAAGAAACGTTCGTTGAACCGTGTTGTGCGATGATTACTGATTTCCACAGGAGTGAATGTGGGAAGGAATCGCCTGAAAGGTGTTACAAGGCTCGGTCGAAGAATGTGGGCTCTCTTTCTAAACTTCTTCCAACAGCTAACGAAGTTGTTTTTTGCTGGGGGAAAAGAGGGTCAAAAAGAAGCCGTAAACTCGAGGTCATTAAATCAGACAAAACAAAGATAAGAATAAACCGTGTTAAAGAGAAACAAGTGAAGAAATAGCGTAAGTTTCTTCGCTGCAATCAAGTTCTCTGTACAGCTTACAATGCTGTATGAGACACAGCTAACGTTAACCTTAAATAATATGAACAACTATGAGGTTAGAGGGCTGCAATTTGGTCTGTTTGATGATTGGAGGGTGGATGATCAACATATCAATTTGCAGCCCTCTAACCTCTGCAGTTTTTAATAACTGAGGGCGGACAGAAAAAGTGCGGACGGACAGGCAAAGCCATCTCAGTAGCTTTCTGTTACAGAAAACTAAAACTGTGACGCCTAAACCAGCATTTAAGGGAAGATTTAACGTTTTCAAACAGATTATCCCTTCAGGACAAGTTCGAAGTAGACGAATGTTCACAATCTGGATAAAAGTGATTACTGAATCACGTTTTCATCATACAGAACCATTATGAAAATTTGTCTTGAATTTCAGACCGTAAAAGTTGTTATAAATTCATATATCATCTCCAAGATATTTTGTAGGGCATATGAAGAAATATTAATCATCTGATTTTGCGGTTAACCGAAGTCTTGGTGAATCTACTAACACTCCGAAACATTAACGTAATGGTTTTCGTTACTCCGCTTGTTTCATGCTTCTGTTTTATATATGTAATAATGGAAGTATACTCAAGAAGTTATGCCTCCTTACACGAACAAGAGTGGGTAGGTTACGACCGAATTTGAGGTCAAGTGACTAAAGGCTTTTTATAGCGCAATGCTTCTTTTAAGGTGTTTTTGGCCTCGAGATTTGTGTCTTAGATTTTTTTATCTTTAGTTTCTAGCTTTATATTACAGTGTATGCTACGCTGCGCCACGTAAGATTAATTTCCAATGAGAAATAGAAGGATTAGTATTTATTCATAGGAATAAGATGGTGATTACTTGCATCCATTTCTTGTTATCGTCAGAGCTGGCAGTCTCGCCCGTCCTTTGGGAGTGGGAAAGGGCCCTTTGTTTTTTTCGTACTTGCATCATGAAGGCGGTGCAGAATTTCGCCTAAATTTTGTGTTTATGAATTAATGCAGTGGGGAAAGAGTGGGGTTGAAAGGAGGTGAAATAATGGCGGTCACTATATCAAAGACAAAATGTGCTGAGGCCATTATGGAAGGGTCGGGAGCAGGCCACATTCGCTTAATTGAAAAGTAGAATGATGGTCGAGTTTATGAAAGTAAAGGGACTTGATTAACGGGGTTTGGAAGGAGAGAGAGAGAGAGAGAGAGAGAGAGAGAGAGAGAGAGAGAGAGAGAGAGAGAGAGAGGGGATTTGAATAAGATTAGAAGATGTCTTGAAAAGGTTCGTGAAGAGTACATTTTGACCAAAGATGGCATACAGTACAGACGGATCTGTCTGTGCGTGCAAGCAAAGTAGTACGTATCTAATGTGTCTCACAGTGTTACTTCGTCCGTCAGGTAATTATTGTTGATGTCGCTCCTCTATCAAGCCCGTAACCCAATGAAGTCAAATTGAATTCTGTGAGTAAATGTCATGGACTTAATTTCATATTTGCTGATTATCGTGAATCCCAAACCAGTAAAGGTCACGAGCCAATAGAAAGATCGTAGTGGAGAAATGGAAATTAATGACCTTACGTTTTCATTTGGTTTTCTGTGTTTCTTATTTATTATTATGTTTTTATTTACCCACTGTTTATTTCACCAGCCTTGCTCTTTGCAGTGACATGGCTGGATAGTTGACGTTGAAGAATTCAGTGCGATGTGCTCACTGAAGAGGTAAAAACATCTTGTTGTAAATCATTGCCAAGTGTTTCAATGGGCGTGGAATAATGACCCTCATCGAATTCATTTGAAATAAGCTTGAATTTGAACATATTTCTGCTATAAAAATGTGACCGAGCCAGACAAATTGTGTGCGTTTAGTGCCTGTACAGGCAAATAAAATAGTGCTCTCGAATAAAGGTAAACAAGCTATGATCTTATGAGTTTTCCTGCTCAGAAAAAAATGTTCGTGACTTCAATTTTTAATTATGTGATCTGCAACGTAACTTTTGTTGAGGGTAAGGAATGTCGTTTCCTATCCAGTTCACTATACCTTGGGAGCAACTTACACCCTAAGGAAATGTAATAGCTGACGGTCTCTGCCCTGGTCAGGATTCGAAGCTGGGCTTTGGTATAGAAACAACGATCTGGGACGGGCATAAACACTTTTCCGTTCTTATTTCCTTTGGGTTTAAGTTTTTCCCAAGGTATAACGAACTGGGTGTTAACCGGTATTTGTATATATATATATATATATATATATATATATATATATATATATATATATATATATATATATTGGTGTGTGTGTGTGTGTGTGTGTGTATATGTATATATGTATGTATTATCAACTGTACCCGTCCTTTGGACGTGTTATCGAACGTACATTCACCTCTAAATGACGTGGACGGACATGTTTCCCTAGGCAATTCTACTGCGCCACTGACCGGCTCAGTCAGGCACCGCCGGCCGACGGCAGACGCATACATGTTGCGACAAGTTGCTTGGGAAGATTTTCTTTTCGAGGGACCCCTATAAACGGTGGTCCTTGATACAACTCAGTCTGTAATTGAACTCTGATACTGATGATTAAAGTTTACTTATGGTACCAAATTTGAATGCAGTAGGCTCACCTTTGACCCTTTTGGCCCTAATTCCTAAAGGGGGCTGCACCCCCTCTGCTATCAAGGTCAGGGTAGGGAGGCTACGACCTTCTCCCCATTCTCCCCTGGTCGGTGAGTCGAAAGGGCGTAGCCCTTACCCCCTAATATTGTGGAAAACCCTCGGGCCCCCATTCCGTGGGGGTTGCTCCCCCTTTATTACTGAGGGTGCCTTATGGCCCCTGTGTTGTGGGGAACCAGTTTTGTTATTATAGAAACACTTTTATATATATGTCAGCTGCGAAAGTTGTGAAAAAATGAGGGGGTATGAAAGAGAGGGGTTATGACCCCCTTAGAAACGGCCCTCGAATTTCGGGTTTTGACTAAAAACCTTCCTTTTGCAGGGGGGGGGGGGAGTCTATGGTAAAAATTTGGTAGCCCTAGCTTTCATAGTCTGGGCGCGCATGGCGAATAGACAGACAAACAGGCAGAAATTGCCTTTATATATATATATATATATATATATATATATATATATATATATATATATATATATATATATATATATATATATGCATCAAGTGCTAATAGACATGGCAACAATTCTTTTATTTTCAGTTCTCCTTGTCCTCAAGGTTTAGATGGACAAACGTATGTACTTTGATTATTATTTTTGTTGTCTAAGTATAATAGAAAAAGTTCATCAGTATGTTTGAAATTCGGGATATCCATTCATAATAGGTAGTATATACAGTATAATTTTTAGAGTAACATATCAGGTTTATGATTAAGTATGGAAACCTGAACTTTTTTGTCAGTTGAATGTGGTCGACGGAGACCGACAGAAAATAACATTCTCGTGTGCAAGGGAAAAAGCGAAATTTGAATGTGCATGCTTTCACGTCTGTTTTTTAAGGCCGCGCCCCTATTGTGGGTACTGTGGAATCTGAGAGAACGCTCCATTCCCTGCTTTTCAGACCCTCCTCTTCTGAAGTCTGAGAATTATCTGGAAAATAAGTTCCCCAGTATGCAGGCCACGGCACGCAACTGAAGAATACTTGTCGCAGCTTTGTTTTTTTTTTTCGTTAGCCTCCTCACATTTATTCCACTTTTCTTTTCAATTTCAAGAGTCGACTGAAGAAAGTTAGCTGTACATGATGTATATTATTATTTTATTATTATTATTATTATTATTATTATTATTATTATTATTATTATTATTATTTTATTAATTATTATTATTATTATAGCTTTTGAATGAGCACATACGAAATCACGTAATCTGCAACTTAACTTATGTTTAGGGTAAGAGGAAAAAATTTGTATGAATAAATCTTATTCATTCATGTAGCGTATAATGTTGATAACACAAATGCGACATAACCTGCAGTATTTAAAAGCTGTCAGTTCACTGAACGCCCACATTCTGTTGAATTTAATTGAAACGAAAAGCCTTTTCGAATGATTTTATATTATTTAGTTGCTATTAAAGGCAGATCACTGTTTGCTTAGTATAAGTGGTGTAAGAGGAATATTGTAAGAGCGAATAAAATGAAGATTTGTAAAAGAATGTATAACTTTGCTTGTATCTAGTTTATTGTTTTTGCTTTGTTTTGTACCTGTTTTATTGGTTTGGCTTTGTTCCTGGTGTTTTATCAATTCTCAATTTTTGCCTCTTTTGTCTTTCAAATCTGAGCTTTGTATTTCAAGCTTATCGTCAGTTGCGGTGTAACTTTTGTCCATTTTCCTCTGTAGTTTCAAATTCTGTTCTCTGAGATTAAACTGTATTTTGATCCAGCAATTTGTTTAACAACGACCTTTGGTATTCTGTTATTCTTCATATGATTTAGGTTGGTCTAATTTTATGAGATCCAGATTGATCTGAATGGTCATCATGTCTTTGCAGTGGTTTCTACCGAACGTAATTTTGTTTTGATTATAATTTTCATTATCACCGTTTTGCTTCCAAGTTTCAATAGTTTGGGTTTGTTACCTGTAGGTAAAAGCTTGTTGCTTACATATTCATAAGCGTGTTCAAGGTACATAAATACAGCAGTCAGTATTCAAATAAGCGAGGTCACTGTTGATGCCTCACTTTTACCACAAATCAGGAAGTCCAGACTTTGTTCCGTGAACTCATTTGTAACAAAGCGGCTGGAAATTGTGGTAAGTAAATAGGAATGGTCATGTTTATTTCAGCTGCCTTTTTGAAATGTCGACAACTCATCCTTATGTAAGAACTGTTACAGTTATCCTCGTGTTTTATAAAGCATTTTGAATACAAAGTATTTACATGTTTCATTTATATAACAGACACTGTTAAACAGTCGGTGTGACTTTTACACTCGAATATTAAACCTGACTCTCTCTCTCTCTCTCTCTCTCTCTCTCTCTCTCTCTCTCTCTCTCTCTCTCTCTCTCACATACACACACAGTGGGAAAACAAGTCATTGAAGCTTGAATTGTGCTTTGGCATAGAGATTATTTTCTTCTGGGAAGTCAAGGGAACGTTTAAATAAAAAAGAAAATGTTTTGCAGGATATTGGTAAAACGAGAAGTTGACCTTCAGGAGTAAATGTGAATCTCGTGTTACTTTGGAAATCAGAGGACCAAAGACACTTGTTTTTTTTTTCGTTTTTTATTTTTTTCCTTTGCTTACGACGCTCCTTGGGGAAAAAATTGCTTGGAAAATGTGTTAGTCAAGATGAAAATTTGGGAACTTGTTTAAACTTTGGCTAAAATCAATCTTGGCGCCGTACGAACTAGTGAAAGAGTTTGGAAGTGCTTGCAAGAGGAGAGAGTTGACAGTAAATGTGAGCAAGAAGAACGTTATAAGAATGAACAGATAACAGGAAAATATAATGAGTATTAACATCGGTGATGGAAAAATGGAAGCCGTTGATTCGGAATAAATGTATCAAATGATGGTAGGACGAGTCATAGAATAAGTGAAGTGTAGATGTTGAATGCAAGTGAAAGAAAGAGAGCTGAGGTTTCTGATATAAATAATTTGTTGCTTAGTAAAAGGGGATTAAGAACAATTTAAAGGATAGGGAATTTAGAGACAACGGTGAGAAAGTAAAAAGAGCATCGCGGGTGGAACAATGGATTAGTTCGTTTGAGATGGTTTGGTCCCTTGGAAAGAATGGAAGATGATAGTTTGATGAACAGTGTACAGTTCAGGAGGGGGAGGGGGAGAGGAGGCCTTAGAAAGCGCTGGCTTGATGAACTGAAGAGGTATTAAAGAGGCAGGGCAGGGGGATGGTGCAATCTGTATTTTGGTGTCCTGGTGGGCACCCTGCATCCGTTTATGAGGTGGCTAATGTTGTGGAAGTTTTCTGTACTTACGTTTCATTCATTCATGTGGAGGTTAAGCGTCAGTGTGACGTGATCTTTCTCTCTCTCTCTCTCTCTCTCTCTCTCTTCTCTCTCTAGAGAGAGAGAGAGAGAGCTTTAAACTTCGACAGGGCGAAAATAAAGGCCGCGAAACAGAGGCTGTAAATTTCCCTTATTACACAACCTTCAGCCTCCTTATATTTTCCAGAAATTTAATAACGGGAAACATATGCTGCCTGGTTCACTTGCGGGATTTCTGGTGGAGGGAGAGGAGAGCGATTGAAGTAATCCTCCTCCTCCTCCTCCTCCTCCTCCTCCAACCATGTTACACACATGACTCTCAGCTGCTGAAGTTATTTGCAAGGAAGTCTCGAAAATTCTTCCGAAAGAATTTTGGGTCACCTAGAACATGGCTTTCTCTTTCCGGCCTATCTAGCTGTTGGACACCGGCTTCTGATTTATTGAAGCACCTGATGCTTTCTAATTCCCTTCCTCTCTGAATATTGCTGGTTTTTCGCCTGACAGATATTGTAAGGTTTCTGAAGCTTTTGGAATAGATCGATGTACAGTATCGTGACTCAGTATGATACGTGAATGTTTTCGACCCTGTGAGGCAACAAATGGCGGGAAAAATTAATCTGACAAGATTGCTCAGATCCAAGGTCTGTTTTTATTCAGTTTTGTGGGTCACATTTCCTATAAAATTTGCTGTTCATGCTACAAATATAAATGTTAGAATTATTAAAACATAAATATGATGCATTTATTTTTTATCTTAAGATATGATAATGCGAACGTTTATCACTAAATGCTATGGAAGACAGGCCTTTCAAACCTCATTTTCCATTTCTTTTGTTGCCGACTGTACGCTCATGCGTATAGAAGAGAGAATAGGGGGGAGGCGGTTAAGATTATATGTTCTCTTCTTCCATAATTACATGAATTTCATTTAAATTTCCAGTCTGAGATTTCAAGCGCTGAATGGCCCTAGTTGCTCCGAGTGCTTGGAATGTTTGCCTGAATTCTGAAAATCAGTTGAATAATCTCTGCTTCCGCTTCCATGAGCACGTTGGTAAAGTGCATGTTTTTTGGAAAGTGTTAATTACAATGTTGATATAGGTTTTTTACCATCTCTGATCTCTTTTTTTAAGAGCGTATGTAGACTTACATCTCCAAGAAATGTAAGTATTAAGGAATCTTTATCTGTAGACAGTCAGGCGAAGGACCTATTTTGGATATATCATAAATACTGTGTACTTTTGGCGTTAAATGATTTTTTAATAACTTTAGCTTGATTTCTTCGGCAGCTTTTCATTACTGATATTTGATACATTGTGTGTAGCAAGTAATTATAATGTTCATTGCTATGTATTCCTTTATTCTAATTCCTCGTAATACTGTTCACATTGGATTCGTATATTGATAATGGAGTCGTGATTATTCTGTCATTATTATGGAATGTAAGAAAAGGAATGTGTTAAGTGAATGTATGCAACTAAATTCATATATTTACTCAAAAATTTCTGTAGTACTGCTTAATCATGTTTATGTTTGGGAATTTAATTGTTGCTTATTTTGTTTCAGTTCACTTTGATTTTAGATTTTTGAAAAGAGGTTAGATTCTGGTGGGGTTTGAGGTAGGGACGGGAGGGTGGCAGGGAGGTAACGTCAGGCAAAGTGGCTGCCGGCGATAACTCTGACCATTGTTATCGGGTAATAAATGTGGCAACTGGCATCGTTCGTATCGTCTGGAAAGTTTGACCTCTGACCTCTGATTCTCATAGTATAAAGTTCAGGCATCATTCATTCAAAGCGAGAAGCGATGAGGAGGCTCGGAGATCACTTTCGTTAAACATCGTATTCATATGTAAAAATGGTAATGAAAATAGGCAGAATTATCGGAATCTGTCATTGAGAAAGACTTGCGCTCAAAAAAACTGTTAAGCGGTTGCGGTCCGTAATGAAGAAAACCGCAAAACCGATTCCTATACTCTGCTTGAACGCGGCAGTGGAAAAGGAGGATTTTAGATTCGTGACTTTGGACTAACTCTCTAGTTACAACTATAATCGCTTATCGCACCAGTCACCAGCCCCGTGCCTAACATGGTGAAATTCTAATGGGATTTTGAAGCCTTGATTTCCTTATTGTGAATTTACTCAAAAATTCTGATGGATTGTTAGGTTGTTCAATTTTTAATCGTTTCACTTTTGGATATTTTATTCATTCCAGTGGTTTTGTATTAGTCATATTTTTCATTGGACTACATTGTTTTTGAACTCCGGAAAGCAAGATGACTTACCTGTTTGTGGCAGTTTTATACTAGGATTAGACTTTTCCATTGGTAAACAAGTAAGATTTGCCGTACATAAAATTTTATTTATCAAGAGGAGCCTGAGTTGGGTACATGTTATGCTCTTTATAACACATGAGTAGAGATTCTTTTATGTCAGCAGTTAATCAACCGGGTGATTCTGATAAGAAAGAGTTATGTGCACACACACATGTACATATATATATATATATGTATTATATATATATATATATATATATATATATATATATATATATATTATATACATGTGTATATATATGCTCACACACAATACACACACGCTCACACACAAGAAACTGTGTAACCTTGTCACCAAGTCATGATATAAGAATTATACTTATATTGTGAAATAACCATAAATATTTTTCACAAATAGACCTTTTAGCTGAAATATAATGAGGCATTGGTCCCTGATATTTACTTCTGATTTCGACTGGCTAATTTTCATAGCTCGTTCAGAATAATTCTTTTTATTCATATGTGGAGGAAACTAAATGCTTTTTTTAATTTTTTTTATTTCTGATTGCTTTCTGAAGTGCTGCGTATTTACTTCACGTGAAGATACCATACCAGTGTTAGTTCCTGATGCGAAATTGTATTTGTCCATGTATGAATTATGCCTTCAAAACTGTGGTATGTCGCCGTGTCGAGAATCTGCTCTGCCACTTGAAATAGAACCCCTGTTACTAATACAAGGGCAAGGCTGACTCCTGACCCCGGGACTACAAATTTAAAAAGGTCAAGTCAACGCAAGACTGAATGGCGGAGGCGGATGGAAAGGTCACGCAGATGTCACGGGTCTTATTGGAGGTCGGAAGTCAGAGTGAGGTCAACGATGAGTCACTTCACTGAACAGATAAAGACGAGGCAGGAGTGCTGTATGATTTTCAGGATAACTGCACAGGAAGAGTTATTCGGAGTCAACGTCCCGGGAAAGTTTAGGTGTCTGGATAAGAATGGGATTGGCAGGGAAGGTTTAGGGGAAGTGTGTAAGACTCTTCCCGTTGTATGACCTGGGGAAAGGTTCCTGTGTGCATTTTTATGACGTGGGTAGTTACCTGTAGATGGGTATTTTGTTATCTTCTGGAATCACAACTTCTATAAATGCAGTGGAAATGTATTATTTTTTTTTTTTGGAAACTGCTGTTCTGTATATATTAAAAATTTAACGAACTGATTAGTTATATAAGTTGCTCAGCCCTTTGTCGAAAATATGGTTTTGGTTAACGTTACATGCTTCAGATTTCCATTTGCAGCTGAAATGAAATCTTACAATGAATTGACGATATTTATGTCGCTGTTTTTTTTTCCCCAAGATAATTTTGATAATTCGACAAGAACTGGAAGTTCCTCAGGTGGATTAAAGTGAACAGTTCTGAGCGTCCCATAGGGGTGAACTAAGCTAACAGGAAAGTCGGTGTCCCATTGAAAATGGAAGACTGCCTAGTGAGAGAGTTGTCGCCGAACGCCTGAACTCGTGAATATGGATGCGGCCAGAGCCTCGGAAACGTCCGATTTATCCGTTATAAAACGCTTCTTTTGGTCAGTGATTGAGCAGAAGAATTGAAAAACTCTTCCTTATGTTGTTATTACTATGTAAACGTCGATTGTACTGGATTCTTCATGGTTCTGACGAGAGAGAGAGAGAGAGAGGGGGGGGGGGGGGGAGAAGAGGGAGAGAGAGAGAGAGAGAGAGAGAGAGAGAGAGAGAGAGAGAGAGAGAGAGAGAGTGGGAACCCCCTTCCTCGTTTGAGAATAAGTTTATGAAACGGGAAACTTAAAGCAGGGGGGAACACGGAAGCCTTGTAATAGAGTGATAGAAAAAAAAGAAATAAAAATAAAGCAAGGAGTCGGGATTGCTGTTTTCGGTAGAATAAATAAGGGTGAATGTAACCTGACAGAGGTTTATAAGTGCTTGTATGTGATAGGTATTGGTCTCTTATATATTAGTATTTTTAAAAGACAGCGCCGTCTTGGCTAATCAATCCCTCACTTTTTTTTGTTTATGCACTCATCACTATAAGCCTTTATCCAAGGTGGGAGTAAATGAAGAAATTTGTACTTTCTTTGCCAGGTTTCGACCCCAACCTCGAAACGCTTTGCCCATTTAGCAATGACTACAAAAACACCATATGATGAGAAAGAGTCTAGACAGCTCTAGTTGAATGTAAGTAAGTTTGACAGACATACACACATATGCAAAAGCTGAACTGCATTTAATTTTGTCTTCACAGCAAAGTTTAGTAGGGTGTCGTTCTGGCGTGGGGCCGAATCCTGCCACGAAAGGTGAAAGTTTTTTTTCTTCTTATTCTTCCCAGCTTCTGTCAAGGCTTGGAATGTATCCCAAAACAATAGGGTCGAGAAATTGAGAAATTGTCGATATTGAAGCTACAAATGTATCTGGTAACAGTGACCAGTTGATTCTAACATACGCAAAGACATAAATGCACACAGACATTTTATATGATATATATTTATATATGTATATGTATATGTTTATATATATTAATATGTTTTTAACTGGGAGATCTAAGTTACTCAATGCGTTCCACTGAAGATCTCCTTGACTTACCTTGGAAAACGCAAAACATCAAACTCTGGCCTTGAGGTCGGGTAAAAACGTAGTCATTAAAAATGGCTGAAGTCCTGCTTCAAAGGGGAGTGATTAGGTAATCTTTGGGATTTAACTTAATTATATTTACTATAGATAGCACATATCATAAGAATGGTGAGCGTTACTGGGACAGATAACAATAGTCCCTCAATACAAGAGGAAAGAAGCAATGAATGGGATAATCTTGAAGGAAACACAATGGAAGCCTGCTTCAAAGGGCGCCATAAGGACAGGGTGTAGTGGGGAAGCCACTACGCACACAAGATGCACAGAACCACACAGCTGACTAAATCCTAATCTGAAATCGAAAACACCTATGATTCCTTATCTGGAATGAGGCATCTGATTTAGGAACTGAGGAGTTGCACAGAGGGTGCCTAGGAATGAACGTGATTCCAGAAATTGGAAATTTAACAAATGAGTTATACTTCACTTAAATACTTTGCAACTTGAAGCAGCACAAATAAATAAACGCAACACCGGTCTCACTGTAGGTATATCCCACGATGAAAAGAAAAAAAAATAGTAATAGGTTGACAGGGACGTGACTGGCTAAGAAACCTTAAACCCGGGGATGGGAAGTGAATAAGGTCACAGTAAAAATGCACTAGAGCCCGCTAAAACCACGTGTGTCTAAGATGGGCAGTTCCAGAGATCAAGGGGAGGACAGAAGTCCTGGACAAGCGTCTGACAATTTCTAAGGCCGAGTCTGTTGTTTGAGAATAAGCCAGCCTTGCGGTGGCACGGGCTCTTGCTCCTGGAGGCCTTATAAAGCGTCTGGAGATTACGATGGTGCGTGTTGTGTGGTGTGACCGCGTGTCACTGCCAAGTCTCTCGCGTTTCATGGGCGACCTGGTGGCCCAAGTTCCAAG
Source organism: Macrobrachium nipponense (assembly GCF_015104395.2). Taxonomy (NCBI): domain Eukaryota; kingdom Metazoa; phylum Arthropoda; class Malacostraca; order Decapoda; family Palaemonidae; genus Macrobrachium; species Macrobrachium nipponense. Next base: position 28,255,863 of record NC_087212.1, on the reverse strand, counting down.
ATGGCGCCGCGCCCATGGTCAATCGTTTACCTCTCTGGCAGCAGGAATTTAAGGTCTCCGGGAAGTCAACTCTGACAAGGAACAAGGAGGTTTCCTTTTAAACCTCCTTGACAAGGGAGGGGATTAGAGTATTCTCCCCCAAAATCCAGTGGTGAGAGAGAGAGATTGTAGAGGCGAATTTTGCCTACAGTGTAAAATATAATAGCAAACGAATTAATTTAATATTTTTATTAAATTAATTCGACTTACTGAGGTGGCATATGAGTTTTACTCTTTACAATATATTTATGTACGCATTGACATGTAGATATTACAACGCCAGCTTATTAGAATAACCAGCCAATCAACCAATTACATGGCCCACGCAGGGGAAGAAAATGCTTTCTCCTTCAAGTTAACGGAAGCTTTCCTCAACATTAGAGCATTCACACCAAGTGCTGAATTAGAGAATTGCCCCCATTTAGTTTCTTCGAGAACAAAGCCACAAGTGTTTTGAATTGTCATTATACAGTTTTGAGGGCGTCTGAACGCCCTTTATTTTTGAAGGCATTTGAACGCCCTTCGTGCTTGTTGTGACTGGATCTTGCTTTTCAGTCATAGAGAAAAATACTCATGTATTAAAAAAAGACGAACGTCAGATTTCTTTCTCAATCTGGTCTACAACGTCTTTAACGTTCTCCATTCAGCCTTATTCTTTCCCTTGATTTCGTGCATAAAATTTTTCCCTAAGAAAGGCGGTACTTGATGAAGGTGAAAGTTGTGCCTTGGTATGAAACTGTATTTTCACCTTAAGTTAATGCACTGATGATTTATTTAATCCTCTTACAATTTTGCATCGTTTGATGTTTATCTTATTTATTTGTGTTATATGAACTGATTAAGGTTTACTTTATTTCTTCATATACCTGCGTACTCACAGTCACTAGAACTATATATGTATATGTATGTATATATATATATATATATATATATATATATATATATATATCTATATATATTATATATAATTATTATTACGTGTGAGCACGCTCGTTTGTTAATTAATTTCCCCTCCATTCTCATTGGAAACCGTGGCATTTTCCGGTCTTCTCAGTAGTTTCCCATTTCCCCTCGTTTTCTGCATTCCCCACCTTATGCAATGCGACTTTTGCAATACACGAAGCAAGAGACGTGATATTCCTTTTGCCCTTGAAGGTTGGCACGGAGCTTTCCCACACCCGCTTTAAAAAGCAGCTTTTATAACTTGAAATCAAGCGGAAACTCCCAATTTTCAAGTCAAATTTTCACCCAATTCTCAGCGTGCTAATGAAACCGAGCTGAGGGGGGAAAATGGACGCTGTGGCTATCTCTGACAGAGCTCCTTTTAGCCTCCACTCGGGTGAAGGTGGCGGAGAGAGTAGAGGCGGACCTTCATTGCCTCTGATCTCCTACAATTATGATTGAACGTCCCCCAGGCACTCGCTCTTTTGCACCGTACTCTGATTTCCGTCGGTTTTGTACTTGTCTCTCGAGCCAGATCCATGTCAGATAAGAGGTCAAAGAAGCGCAACATTGAGTGTAAGTAGCCTTGAAGCCGCTGACGTTGTGCCTCCAATTTATTTATTTATTTATAGAATGTTCTGCTCTCGTGATGGAGACATCTGATTTACATACTTGATGCCTTTTCAGATTCTGCATCTTTGAGGTTAAGTTGTTTCTACTCCCATTGGTTTATCCCTCCTTTCATAGTCATAAGAAATAATACATAAGATTCTTGTCGCGCCCTTGATACAAGTTATTCACTCCTTTAATCTGCTCATCTGTCGAAATTACGTGGTTGCTTTTACAAGTAAAGTCATCAAGTTGCTCCACAGTACAGCTGAGAGAGGCGCAGATAAATTAAGCCTCCTCAATCCGTCAACTTGGACGTCATACAAAAGAAAAACTCCCCTTATCTTTATTTTATCATAGTTGGTGGCAGTGGAGTTTTACAGCTGAAAACATGGCTTTGTAATAATATTTATATACAAACATTCTATATATATATATATATATATATATATATATATATATATATATATATATGTATGTATATATATATATGTATATATATATATATATATATATATATATATTATATACATATATATACTTATGTATATGTGTACTTTAGCAATGTATACCATTTTTTATTCGAAAGTAGAGTATATATTTTTTACCTGTCTTTTAAGCGTAATGTTTATTTTTCTTTCGCCAGAATGATTTCCCCCGATGCCGGTAATGATGTTTTCATCCCTCGAGTCGAGTTCCCCTTTTTTCACTCGTGTTTTTATCATATTTACTGCCATTCACACCAGTTCAAGATTTTTCTCGCCACTGGAATTAAAAGAATGTTAAAACGTTGGAATTTGAACCATTTTTCCTTCTAACACAAAGAATTTTTCCTATTTACATTTTTGTTTTTCGTTGAAGATGCCTTACGTATAGTTCTTAATTGATCTCTACTTTTCTCGTGTGGAGCTTCGTTCGCAAGTCCAGTTTCTTGTCATAATTGCGTGTCGTGTTATAACAGCCTCCAAGTTCATTTTTTCCTTTTCTCGTTACTTAGGCTGATAGAAACAAAATCCTCTGTATCAAATTACAACAGTTTTCTTTTTTGATCGCTTTGAATATATTGAAAAAATCGAATGTCATTCGTCGTGTTCTTATTAGCCGAGGAATCGTTTATTCGAAAGGTTTTTCATTTGTGAGCAACATACTACCAGAATCAGCGTTTGTTAAAAATTCTTTCTTTTCTGTGAAATTCTATTTGTCAGAATGAACGCATTGTCGTGTCTGATAGGTAATAACTTCCTGAGGTGGTTTCTCTTTGTTCCAGGTA
>NC_087212.1:28248003-28250503 GCF_015104395.2 Macrobrachium nipponense | reverse complement strand
AAACTCTTAAATGTGTGCTCCTCTCATTTTTTACGGTCTGTTTTTGGGAAGCCTGATTATTAATTAAAGACCACTTTAGCTAACTTTATATGAATGTAAGCAAACAATGCAATCGAAATTTCGAGAATATTTTAGAATGGGAGGAGCTGCTTGGGTAACATTTGACTTCATATTTGTATTGATATGCAGTTCAAATGATAATTAAGGTGGGTTTCACTAGAATTCCCATTATTGACACCAAAGGTATTAGTAATGTTATCAGACCTTTGAATACCTCATGACCCAAGGAAGCTAGAACTCGGCTCCCGTTGTAGTGAAAAGTACTCCAAAGGAAACTAAATAAGTTCATGTGCTTTTGTGAGAACAGAGAGGTGCCATTATTTTTTTATTTCGCTAATGAATGGATTTATTCATTTCATTTAACATCTTTTTCAAAGGAAGTCTGAAGCCCCTTCCACACGAGAGGCAAAGACACGACAGGCACTGATTTGCCCGTAATTCCCTCGCTTTTCAACGGTGTTACCAGATCAAACAGTCCAAGGGAGGCAGTAGTCACAGGCAGGCAAACCTATGACTTGGACCAAAGGCGCGATCGTCATCCACTCGCGAAATTGGGAACAGTCTGCCCGCCGTGCATTTGAACCCTCGTGTGGGAATGGCTTTAGTGACACAGTAGGAGCCCTTGAATTTGCTGCCCTTATAAAATTGTGGAAGTTTTTCAAAATCAAAGTTTGAGTAAGACTAAGGCCAATAGCACTTGCTGTGCCAGTCTCATCCAGGTTTTGATAATTATGATAACGAAAATACAAATTAGACTGTCCCTAGTGTGTACTGTGTTTGTGTGTGATTGATTATGATGATCATTCATTCGTGATTGATGATGTGTGTCATCACCACTGCGGCTTCAAAGGTGTCTGTTGTTGTCACGTTGTTATAACAGATTTAAAAATCAATCATTCACGACTGGTATCATGAGGACTGTACCCTTAAACATTTCCTTTTTATCCTTTGCCTTCGTTACCTCCTCTTTAAGGTTATTCTCTTTTGCTGCTCCTTCATTTTTGCTTTTATTTCATCGAGCTCCCCGATTATCACGCCTTTTTAGGCATTGACGCTCTTGTAATCAACCTCTCAGATATTTTTTTGAGATTTCGGTCGAGTCATTTTTTTTTATATATATATATATATATTTTCTCCAGAATTTCCACTCCCTCTTCTCCTCTCACCCAGCCTTTCAAATTGTCGCTCAATTTGTGGACTGAACTGTTTGCTTTACCTTTTTTTTTCGTCTTTCCTCCTAGTCCCGTTAGCAAAAGCCTTTCAGTCTCCGATTGCATTCATTTCGCGCTTATCCAAACAAGACAAACGCCAAATCAGTTTCAACCAATTCCACGGAAAATCTGTTTTGTGAGCAGCCATTTTGAAGTTATACGAAAACCAGGACACTTCTTGTTGTCCGATCCAGGTTGTGTGATCCGCCTGGGAGCACCAGATAGTGTTGGCATATAAACGTATATATGTATGTATGTGTGTGTATGTATGTATGTATATATAAATATATGTGTCCAGTGATGAAGTGGATAGATTTATATAGGACTGGTATCATGGACCACAACCCGAATTAAAAGTCCCAAGTGTACCCAAGAGATGAGAATGAACCATTTTAAACGGGCTGGTCTTCTTCCTGTTTGGTGGCAGGAGTAGAGTATGACTGTGACAAGTATGCTGTCACCCTTACCCCTTTATTAATTGAGTGCTTGGGCACTGAAAGGTGACACCTCTTTTACTTACTTTTCGGTAGAGAACAAGAGTCAAAGAAAGTCCAAAGGATGTTTTGCTGAACTGTGAGTTTTTTCCTCATCCTCATCCTCCTCCAGCAGCAACCTCTGCCTTTGGCTCTGTTTTCATTTACTTTGTTTCGTCGCTTCCATTATTAAATTCTTGGGATTACTGCATACCTCCAGGGGATTCTTTGGCAACACTGAGCAACTTGGTGTTTTCTTGAAGTCATACATGAGTTCTCAACTTTTTGTTTAAAGAGGCTTTTTTTTTTCTTTTTTTTATGTGATAGTTCCGTCATTTGCCTCTCTAACATATTCCATGAAGTGGAAAGTGATCTTAAGGTTTTATACAAACACGCCCACGTATGTATATATATATGTATTATATGTACATATATATATGTATATACACATATACATGCACCTATATATAGTCGCAGCCAAACTGGTGGCTAGCAACCGCCTATCAAAAAACTAACGTAGAACCAGAAGGTTGCTGCCATCTCAAGCCACCCCTATAAAGGGAAAGTTTTATGTATATATATATATAGATATATATATATATATATATATATATATATATGTGTGTGTGTGTGTGTGTGTGTGTGTGTGTGTGTGTGTATATAGTGTGTATATATATATATATATATATACATACATATATAAATATATGTATATATATATTGTGTGTGTATACTATATATTTCTGTATATATATA
>NC_087212.1:28225503-28243003 GCF_015104395.2 Macrobrachium nipponense | reverse complement strand
TGTCCATCCAGGATAGACGTATTTCATTGTGCTTTCTGTCGGTCATCCAGTGTTCGTATCTTCACCTCATCTCATCACGTTGATGTTGAAAGCTCTTACTTATTTGTGTCTATTTAAAATCAGCGTATGTTTATAATTGGTAAAAACATTTCGCTTTCCTGAGACTCTCCAAAACAGGTGAGTTTTCGTCATCGTTTACTCTCTCTGAAATTGCTGGGTTTTATGAGTTAAATTGGCTAACACATGGCATTGATATCTAATTCTTGCTCTTCCTTTAAAATGCTTATTTAATGTTTAAAATACATCAGACCTTTAGGTCAATTTTCAGACCGTGTGAAATTTGAGAGGAAATGTTTCGGGCCCACTCTCCCCCACACTGAAACCCGCGAACTAAACCAACACCTACGTAGATATTTTTAGCAGCTCAATCCGCATAAAAGCGTTTTAGTCATGCAAACCTGTAATGAAACGTTTAAACCACGCGAACCGGCACTGAAACGTTTTTGTCATGAAAACCTTCAATGAAATGTCCATAGTCATGCAAATCTCAAGTGGAACATTTATTGAGCCCCGGGCAGGTAACGTTGGTGAACGTTACGGTCACGTGTTTGTTGCTCAAATGTTTTATGGCGTAGACAGAGAATCCAGTGGTTTTGCATATTCCTTTTCACAACTGTGAAACCTTGAAACCTCAGTCAAAATGTTTCCAATCGTAGAACCATCTGTGAATCGGTTTAGTCTATGGGAACTTTATCTTTAGATAAACGTTTTCAGTCATAATTGTTACTGACGTGTTTTTGCATTGTAAAGCCATTCTTCTTAATATTCTGTCATTGACCTAAGGTTACGACTTATCGGCTGTGAAAAATAATAAATCAAATTATTACTACAAACTTATATTTAGATATTTCGGGTCATTTAAACCAGTTATTTAAATGGCAGGAAATGTTACATGGATTTTTACAGTGCAGGGACACTCTTATTTATGTAGGTTTGCGCTACAAATCCAGTTCCAAATATTTTACTTTCTAAGCTCAGACTTAAAAAAAATTGACCACAATATCTCAATTTAAAGTATTTTGGTGACGCAAAATCGTATTTTAGTATTCTTGCAAACCCTCAGGCATAATTATAGATATTAATAGACAGTCCAAGATCTACACATCTGTATTTAAGCGCTTCAGTCGCAGAAAGCAGATTTACTGTGGAAGTTTTAGCCACGTAAGTCTAAATTTAGATATATAAGCTTCTTACATAGGTACAAAAATATTAGCATTTAAAATACTAGATTTATATATAGAGATAGATTGTGTCTTAACATTCATCGCTACGTACAATTTTGATTAAAACGCTTGAATCCACTCCGTGTACTTGAATGCAAATAGCAGTTTAACGTCATAAAAGCCTTTGTTTTGTTATGGGTTTTCAAAAGTTGAAACTGGGATGTATGATCTTTCAGACATTTATTTATAAACTTGGGAAAATATTACAAAAATGAAGAAAAAAAAAATGATCGTATAGTAAATAAAGATTTTTTTCAATGCAAACCCCGACATAGTTGTTATAAACAAGCTTAAAATCTTGGGCTTATATAGTAGTTAAATTCACTGTATGTTAAACATAAATTTTATTTTCAGTCAAAGAAAGCGCTTGCAAACAAGAGAGCCAATAACGAAGCAGTGGAATAATAAGGCTGATTAGCAGAAGAGAAATCGATAGAACCTCGGTCACAAAGCAAAGTAAAATTGTAGCAAAGCCTCCTGTAGAAAATACGTGGATCGCCGTCTCGTCCCAGATGTTTTGAAGACGAATCCCCCCCCTTTGAGTATCCTGCCCAGGCGAAGAGGAAAATTTACATAAGCATTTCCACTGTCATCACTCACTGGATTCCGGTGGTAATCAGTAACAAGCGGCGCGTGTCGCTGCCTCAGAAAAGAAAGGGAACTCGCTCCTCTGAACTTGTTTGTTCCAGTATCAGCTGGAAGACATTTGAGGAATTTTGATACACCCTCATGCATACAAATACACACAGGCCCACAGACGTGTGTAAAAAGAGTAAGACCGCGAGGTGACTCATGCCATGCGAACACGGGCCAATTCGAATAATTTTGGAGCAAATTTTGTTTTTAGGGACATTGTGACCAGAAAAGGGAAGTTAAACTTAGTAAATTAAAATCCGCTTCCTTATCGTATATTGCGACAAGTTTTTCATCTTTTAATTCAGTTTCAATGTCCAAACGTGATGTCTTGTACTTTACGTTATTCGCTATTGAAAATGAGTTGCTTTGTACACACTGTTCGTTACTTTATCAGTTTCAAATTTTGTTCTGCTAAGAAGCGGTATATGATTAATATTTCCAAAGTTTCTGCTTTATTTTTCACATACACATTATGTTCGATTGTTGTGCATGAAAGCAGATATAGATTGATGTAAATATACCGTAACTAAATCTGGTCCAGAGTCATTGCCCATAGAATACCATTAATCTCCTACAGGCTTAAATCACTGCTTTTAACATACATGTTAACGATAGAATTAAAACGCGTGATAATTTATGTTTCGTTACGAAAACCTTTTCCGTAATTAATAATGTTACTCCAAGAGGCTTCTGACCTATTTATAGCAATGAATTTAATTCTCAGATTTTAAAAGGTCTTACCAGTAATCACTGTTTACTGTTACATCCCTTTTCAACTTGTTATTATGCTGAAATCACACAAGAATGAATGTTCCTCTGTTTTCCTCATTATTTTAATCTTATCTACCGTTTTTAAGAATTCTTGATTGTTATCAATTACCACTTACCATCGCTCTGTGACAGCGAATTCTTCAATTTCATCACAGTATCTCCTTATCTCTTGATTATGTATTGCTGTCAGCATTTATTATGCCAATTTTCGTTCCGTACCTCTGTATTTTCAATTAGTACCAGTTACAAATAAATGAACTGTTCTTTCCTGCCGTATCGTTAACTCATAAGACGTACTTTATTATTATTATTATTATTATTAATCCAACGTGTTTCTAGACAATCGACATTTTTTCTAATCATATCTGAATACTTTATGAGATGGGTTGTATTTTTAGTATATCTTCAGAGCATTTATTTTCATGTTGATGACTGTAGTAATCTTACTTTTCCTGTTAGTTAATATTGCTATTGGCAAACCTAGTTTACCGCACTGTTAGTAAATTTGATAAGCTAATGATGAAGTGTTTGCTTTAGGTCTTTTGCTAATTTTGCTCGAAGTTTCTCATTCTGAATTTGCTAAGGTCCGTAAATTACATGTCTGTCATGACAGTCATGTTATAAACTTCTTGTTAAACCCACATGTCAAATAACAGAGGTTGTCGGCAATTGACCGCTTTATAACGAACTGATTTTGTATACGTAATACCAGAACTTCAAAAGAGATGAAGCATCAATAATTTTCTCAGAGCAAATTTTCACAAAGATTTAAGCCTTGAGTTCGTTTTTCGCGACCACCGACAGTCGCAGCAGATTTCTGACTGTTTGGCATCTTTTCTGGAACATACATTCAAGTATCTTTTTCTGGGACATACATTCAAGTATCCTTTTCTGGGACATACATTCAAGTATCCAACTTCTTGATAGCCAGTGTCTAATGTACGAGTCATTCTGGAATCTTCTCTTTGACTTGGCAAATGGACATATATACATATTACTCCACCATTCAAGCCTAAAGACGAAAGAAAAGGAAAAAACAGGAAGTCTCTACCTTTCTGGAGCAACACCCTTTCAAAGAAAACTATTTACCATACACCTTTCTTCGTAATCTGGAAAGTGGGGGCGCCATAAGTTTTACTTTACTTGTGTGTATTTGTGTGGCGTGGTAACTGAAATTATTGTGCGGAATCATACAGTTGCTTAGTTACATTCAGCTTACATTCAACGATTATAATTATAATAATATCCTATTTCGAATATTAACGGTGTAATTCGCATACAGTAAATTATTAAAACACTTTTCAGTTGCTAATGTACACCCAGATATCCTTTTATTTACCTAAAACTTACACATAGCGTAACTATTTAAAGCCCGGGACGCAGTGTTACCATACAAAAACACCACAGGCGGATGGACAGATGAAAAAAAACAGAGTATAGATAACGTGATTGGTACGTACTCATTGTAATTCTCTCTTAAAAATAACACTGATTCTTTTACTTATTACGAGCCTATGTAACTTAAGCATATGTCTGTACAGAATAGATTTGACATCATTCCCAAATGATAAGATGTTTTTCCCTTGGACTAACGTATGACAGAGACGTTTGAAAAGCACTTTCCGTAAGGAGACCATTTCGTGTCAGTTTCCTTCTATGGCAAGTCTTGTTAGTGTATTAAATCGAGCGGAAGAAACTAATGTGATTTTTTCCCCCCAGGCGTATCATGGACATGACGTCATTAGGCAGATGGGCTGTCACTAAGCCGTGTGCTGGTTTCTTCGTCATGAAGTCTGTGCCATGAAAATAAGGTAAGTTGTTGAACTGTTGAAATAGAGGTGATAAGTAGTTTCAGATGGTGTGAACGAGGCTTCATTTATATCACATTATAAGAATACATACATACATACATACATACATACATACATACATCATACATACATACATACATACTACAATACCTACATATATATACATATATATATATATATATATATATTTATATATGTATCTATAGTGTTATATAGTATATATATATATATATATATATATATATATATATATATATATATATGTATATATGTATGTGTGTGTGTGTGTATGTGTGTGTGTATAAAAGAGCAGTACCTTAGCGGTATCTTTAGTTAGCATTCTCTTATTTTAATTAGCTACAAAATCAATAATTCAACTTCCTCTCTCTCTCTCTCTCTCTCTCTCTCTCTCTCTCTCTCTCTCTCTTCTCTCTCTCTCTCGTACGTTTTAAAGTGTCACATATCAACAGTCGCTTTGTATTTCGTTGATTAAGATTGAAGTCGGTACTCAGTGCTTGATATGTAATTTGAATATGTACTCATTTTCCGTTGGTAAATGAGCCTGCCTTATAGGATATGTCTCCTGAATTTTGTGGCGTTTGTTAATAGATTTTTATTGACGTATTATCTTTTACCAGTTAATATTTTTTCTTGTGCGAAATTTGCCTTACACTTGATTTGTCATTGTAGGTTTCCCGTTCCGTAAATGAGTCTCTTCGGCCATTGCACTTTCTATTTTAATGTTTCAGCCCTATTTTTACACCCATTTGCTGTGACACCCTTTTTCAGAAATCTATATTCCACCTATAAAGCCCCTCCCTCCTTCCCTCCCTATCGGGCCAGAATTATTTAAGAGGCAATTTCGCAGCGGATGATTCACGCCGGCCTCCCCTCTCTCGCCGGGAGAAAAATATGTATTAATGAAGTTTTTTTTTTGAACCGGCGGTACACTACTACTACTACTACTACATGCACTCCGACCCCGCCCACCTAATTACGTCGCAGGAAATAAAGACGTCGCATGAATTTCGTCTCGGCGGAAACTGGGGATCGTATATTTCGGGCCGGTGACAGACGGAGTCCGTGCGCGCGGAGGCGGGTGGGGGTTGGGGGGCGGGAATTAAAGTCAAGGGGGAAAAAAACTGAAACGGTGGGCAGTGCAGGCGCCGTGGGTAAATGTTCTATATCATGCATCGACGAGGGTATATGGAGATGGATCAGGTGGACGGGTGTTTAATGGGTTTACACGCCATTGTATGTTTAAGGGTTTCATCACACTTATACCTGAAAACTCTGTGCATATATATATATATATATATAATATATATATTATATATATATATATATATATATATATGTGTGTGTGTGTGTGTGTGTGTGATTGTGTGTATGTATGATATATATATAAGTACACACACATTATATATATATATATGTATATATATATATATATATATATATATATTTATATATATATATATATATATATATATATATATATATATATATATATATATATATATAAGTACACACACACACACACTCACACACACACACACACACACGCACGACACACACACACACACACATCTATATATATATATATTATATATATATATATATATAATGTGTGTGTGTGTGTGTGTGTGTGTGTGTGTAACCATTGACAGTAACTGTATATTAAGCCAGGGTATGAAGACAATATATAGAACTTCTATATATATATATATATATCTATATATATATATTAATATCTATATATATATATATATATGAGATATATATATATATATATATATATATATTGTGACAGAACGCCAAGGAAATATGACCGTTCCTCATTCCCGTCAGATTAGAAATGACCTGGAAGCGAAGTGAAAATATCGCCAGGGAGCCAAACGTAAAAAAACACTCCGAACCGAGAACACGGTCGAAAAAAATACTCGTCGCAGAAAAAAACCTTCACGAGTATTCTTTACACAATATTATTCATAGACGATTTCCAAATGATCTGTTACTGAAACGACGATAAGGCCTCGTTATAATATCCATTCAAACCCCCTTACATGGTGTTAGTGTCGTCAGTGCAACTCATGCGGTACACTGTAGGCATTACTTGAGGTTCTTTGCAGCTTGCCCTCGGCCCTAGCTGCAACCCCTTTCGTTCTTTTTACTGTACCTCCTTTCATAGTCTCTTTCTTTCATCTTACTTGCCACTCTCTTCATAGTGCAACTTCGAGGTTTCCCTCTTGCCACACCTTGCAAACGTTTTACCGTCTATTTCCGTTTCAGCGCTGAATGACCTCATAGGTCCCACTTCGTGGCCTTTGGCCTAAGTTCTATTTTGAGTTCAATATCCATTAATTAATTAAAACGTAATCATTTATTATACGTTAATATTGGGGACAAGCAGAGCAAATGCTGACTTTCTCTCAGCTAAGCCTGTGCGTTCATCCATGAAAGCTTTACATGTTATGTTTCACACAATAACAAAGAAGCTGGATTTTATGAGGCTTAAACTTTTAAGTCAATTACTTTTCTACTTGTGCACTTTACTCTCTCTCTCTCTCTCTCTCTCTCTCTCTCTCTCTCTCTCTCTCTCTCGAACGTGTGATACCATTACTGGTTCACCATTTTACAAGCAAGATGTAAAGGACCAGACATTTAAGAACGGTTTTAGAATTACAGCGTTCCCACTAAAAGATCGTATTAACGAATGATATTAAATACAGAGAGAGAGAGAGAGAGAGAGAGAGAGAGAGAGAGAGAGAGAGAGAGAGAGAATGCCGCATCAACATGCGGTAAGATAACATTGACTGCCACTTTCGTTTTACTATTCATTCAAAATAATTTTGAAAGTCGCATTTTCCTTCAAAAAAGATATTCTTGTTTGATAGTGTAAAAATGACCTTTCCCGCACCGCATAGTTGACTCTCAGTTGTGGGGAAAAAACAGCCAAAAAAAGGAAGTTCTTGGTAAGAGGAAAGGTGTTTTGCGTGAAAAGAATACGTGACATAAATCTCCTGCTTTCTCAAGTTCGCGAGGTCGTCTTAACAGTCACATTAGCCAGCGCTGCTCACTCGGATGGATGCGGTGTTTTTTTTTTCATTGCATAACCCAAGTTTTTAATTCATTACAAGCGAATGCTAAGAACCGGAGGACATCAATGCTATTGCTGTTGTTCATGCATTTCTTGTATGTGTCAATTGTAAACAAGTGTAATATTATATGTATATATAGTAATAATTAAATATACATATATATACAGATATATATATATATATATATATATATATATATATATATATATATATATGTGTGTGTGTGTGTGTGTGTGTGTGTGTGTGTGTGATGCATGCGTGTGCTTGTGCATTTGTTGTATGTGTGAATTGTAAAAAAGTGAATCATATATAATATATCTAATAATATATATTATGTATTCTATATATATATTATATATTATTATTATATATAGGATGCCACGCACGTTGTGCTTTGTGCATTTGTTGTATGTGTGAATTATAAGCAAGTGTAAATTGTGTATTGTATTGCTGTGTATATACATGCATACGAGAGAGAGAGAGAGAGAGAGAGAGAGAGAGAGAGAGAGATAGAGAGAGAGAGAACAGGTAGAGTGAAGTGCCCCCGAGTCGGAGAGCGAGTGAGCAAGAGGGACATAACCCCAGGTTCGTGTAATTGGGTAAATTATCAGCATAACGAATAATTATTCATGGTTTGAAGGGGGAATTGTTTGTACAGTTCGCAAGAGCTATTTATTCTGCTGCAGTTATTCTACGCGGAGTGACTTCGCCTTCTGTTTATCTTTTGTTTGTTCTTTTCCTCTGCGTTGTCTTTCGCTGTTGCGCGGCTGCATGGGCACTCATCTGCCCGCATGCGCGTATCAAGCGTTATGTGATGTGACGATCATTTCTATTAGAAAGAGAATATCGAGCGTTATGTGAAATGACGATCCTTTCTATTAGAAAGACAATACCGAACGTTATGTGATGTGACGATCATTTCTATTAGACAAAGAATACCGAACGTTATGTCCTGTGTTTACCCAACGAATTCTAATAAAAAAAAAAACAAATTAAATGAAGATAGTGTTGTAGTACCCATTATTTTCTTTTGTTTCCGTCGTCAGCACCCTGTTCCGAGGGCGTTATGTAACGCTTATTAGCGTCATAACGTTTTATGACATCGCATAAGGGTGTTGGTACCACAGACGCTTTCAATTTTTTTTTTTTTCGTACAGGAAAGGAAAATGTCTTCATTCATTCTTCTAAACCTTTTAGTTTTCTTTTAACTTGACACCATCACCTACTGTTTTCAAAGTTGGTGCAATGGTCGTGTCCAAGATATCTCCACCTCCGTTTTACCATTATCTCCGTTTCATTAATATCTCCCTTTCTTCATTATCTCCCTTCCATTTTATCTCCGTTCCTTCATTATCTCCCTTTCATTATTATCTCCGTTTCTTCATTATCTCCTTTCATTACCATCTCCGTTTCTTCATTATCTCCCTTTTATCAGTATCTCCCTTTCGTTATTATCTCCTTTCATCAGTATCTCCGTTTCTTCATTATCTCCCTTTCATCATTATCTCCGTTCGTCCATTATCTCCCTTTCATCAGTATCTCCGTTTCTTCATTATTTCCCTTTCCAATATCTCCGTTTCTCCATTATCTCCCTTTCATCAATATCTCCCTTTCATCAATATCTCCGTTTCTTCATTATCTCCCTTCCATTATTATCTCCGTTTCTTCATTGTCTCCCTTTCATTATTATCTCCGTTTCTTCATTATCTCCCTTTCATCAATATCTCATCTGCATACGGAACGTACGCATTTTCCCGTATGGTATCTTTTCGAACTTTCCCTGCTATCTTGATTCTGATATCCTTCTTATAGATTTATTTTCAAATAAACAAATTTTCTTAGGAATATTATCATTGTCATGCCATGATTGATGCCCGTATAATAATATAGATCGTACCAGACATTTTCGTAATCTTACCCCTTTCACCTTTGAGAGGTTCGTTTTGTGCAGTGTTAACTTAACCTTCCGGTTGTCAGCCAGACCGACTCCGACACTCACTACTGTTGGGAAACTCCCTAAAGTAAAAAAAAAAAAAAAAATAAAAATCCTTCTTACATCAGGTGAGGCACACTGAGATTTATTGGAATGTTCCTAAATTGTTATACCTTGCCTTGAAATCGATCCGGGCCCCAATTGCTTTTGAGAAGAGTATCTTGACACACACAAACACACTAAATGTGTGTGTATCGATATATATATATATATATATATATATATATCTATATATATATATATATATATATATATATATATATATATATATATATATATATATATATATATATATATATATATATATATATATATAATATATATTTATATATATATATATATATGTATATATATATTTATATATATATAATGTATATATACACACACAGACATTTTACATCAACAAAAATAGGGCCAAATGTACGTCCACTCTGTCATGCTACGTGAACTAGATTTATTTTCATACTGGGAAGGCCAGAGCGCGTGTACATTTCATGATCATAACTGATATGCGCTCACGCATACATGCATTCATGCAATGATTTCGGTCTCCTTTAGTCTTTACAAATGCATGATAAGTCCACAGTTATGGTTTTGCATTAACATTGCTAATGGACATCCTCTGTACATTTCAAATAGAATGGATTGCGTTTACAGAACACTAAATTGTCAAGATTTTAAATGAGTCATATTTTTTATGTCTTTGTGATTGGGCCGTAGATCTTTTTCTTGTCATTTTTATGTATTTTTTTTTTAGACAAGGGGTTAATGAGACCTTCAAGTTCCACGTCTGGTCGAGAGATTGGGTGTTGAATTTTTTTATGCATCGGAAATAGATTTCTTAGGTGTGAGCAGATGGCTGCTTAACCCATATCCTACACACTTCTTCACCAACCTAACATTACCCAGAAAAACGTCTCTTACAGCGCTTTCATTTCTATTAGCTTATCGATGGATTTCTACATCAATGAAGTAAATAAAAATAAGGGTTTTTGTGAATTGTACTTTTGGCTAATTGCGACAAACAAGGAACATCGGAAGCAGAGGGTCCGTCCCCGGTGAGGTAAAATACTCTACTTTATGGATCTAACAGAATAATTTAAAGTATTTTGATTCATATGAACATTTGGGTACTCTTAATCTTGAATTTTGATGTTTTGTCAGTGAAGGTAAAGAAATGTTTGCACTGCAGCTTCGCCTTCTCGTAAAACAGTAGTGAAATTTGCAAGTGAAATACCGTAGAGTTGCGCAATGCTCCCGAATCAGCTATATATACAAGAAAGGTTTTAAATAAACATTAACATAATATTATAACATTTGTAAAACTTGTATATATGATGGGTTATTGTTATGTGCCTACATCCCGTCAAAGAGCTGTCGACGCATTGTGTGCTATTGTGCCATATGATAAATTATAAACCCGTAAGTAAGGGGATAATCCTCGTTTTCATCATAGTGACGTAATCGCCCCTACCTGGAATCATGCTATTTACCGTATGATTATGCAGGGACTCCCGTTGACTGTACTCACTGGACCGCTATACTATTAATATCTCTCTCCTCTCTCGTTCTCTCTTCCACTCTCTCCTCTCTCCTATCTTCTCTCCTCTCGTCTCTCTCTGACTGTATCCTGGAACTGACATGACCCAATATCACTGTCAGTACTCGGTATTTGATAGACAAGTCTGGTGCTCCTGTCTGCCTTATGTCAGCACCCCTCCTCTCAACCCCCCCCGTGTCTGTCATCAAGTTCTCTTTATTCGATTTATTTCTTTGTATCAGTTTCTTTCCATGAACAGTTTTTTTTCCTTGGCACGTTTCTGTGTCAGCTGTTTAATTTGGGTCTTTGTTCACCTCCAGAGGTGTAAGTGAGGAAATGGATACGAATCCTGAACCACATCTTGCTTTTGAATACAAAATTCACGTTCCGTTATCTGCAAGTTCATTCATTTACAATTATAATCCCCTGTAACTGAAAAGGAAAATATTGTTTGGAAGAGCAAATGAAAACATCTTTGTATTATTAATGTTATTATTCTTAATGAAACAAAAGCACTATTATTATTTTATTATCATTGGTATTAGCAGTAGTAACCCACGAAATCACCGATATTTTTCGTCTGATAAGTAGATGCCATCACATCAAGTTTACAAATATCAAGAGAGTAATAATTGATGAGAGATTGAATGTACACTATAGGGAGGCAATAGTGTAAGTATTGAATAATGTCCATTTTCACAAGAAAGGGACGGACATGCAGGCTTAGAAATGCTCTATCAGTCCCACGAATTCGATCAGCTTCGCACGAACCGACGTGACGAGACGGACACGAACGCTTTTCTGGTCTTACGAAGAAGTGGAGTGGCTGCATCACGACACTTGCTGGAATAAGTTGAGGATTTTAGGAGGAAATTGCCTCTTCCAGGAACACCGACAGTCACTGATAGAAGAAGACTGACGTTGAGGGGCAGTGTTTGAAATGGCGCATCTCTCTCTCTCTCTCTCTCTCTCTCTCTCTCTCTCTCTCTCTCTCCTCGTTTTGTTAAATATCATCTCCTCTAGGTAGGTGTATATACGCATTTACATACACACACATAAATGTGTATATACAAACATGCATATGCATATATATATATATATATATATATATATATATATATATATATATATATATATATATATATATATATATAAGCTGATTATCTGAATTGAAGACAATAAGCTGGTCTCAGGACGTCGATCACTACCTTATTTATCAATCAACTCTGAGTTTAAAATGATCTTTGTAAAAAACTTCCTGGGTTATTTACAGCCGCTTAATCTATGCAACAGCTTGCTCCCCCCCCCCCCCCCCCCCACCTTCCCCCTTCCCCTGTTTAGGAGAGAAATGGGGATTTCCGCTTTGCCTTCAGAGCAAATGGCTTTCGTTATAACATCTGCTGTTCGTCAACTGAGCTCTTTCGCAGTGTTCCGTTTCATTGTTCCATGGGATCCTGACTACACTCCGATGCACCCAACATGGAAGAACCACCCCTGAACACTAATGCATAGTTCCTACTAGACCTACCGTGTACATTTTTGTCCATATCTTCGTTATCACCCTTTCTATACTTCCTACAAGAGTTTTATTATATCTCTTAATATGATGAACTTTATCTTTGAAGCATTACTTCGAGAAATTGAGCAGAAAACTTGATCCACAATCTCGACGTACATAGCCAACATTTCGATGAATACATACGCTTCTTTCGCTCTGTAAATGCTATACAGTCCACGCTGCCTTTTGTGCATCAAACATCCCTCCATCCTGCCACAATCCTTAACGTCTACTCCCAGATGTCCATGAAGAGCAGCCCTCTGCTATCCTTTCACTGTCCTTACTTTCCGTCCTCCTCTCCTGCTTTTCCTGCTCGAAACCGGAGTCATGTTGATATGCACGGCTAACTTTCCCCCAACTTTCACTGGTATAATATTTGTCCTAGCGATGTCTAGTCAACATTGTATTACAGACAAACATCAGACAATTGGAACTTCCATTCGGAGTTTCTCTTGACCCCGAGACACTGAACATCACCAAGTCTTGCTCATGGAATTATGTGTGCAGATATTAAGATATTAACCGTACGTATGTACGTATGTCCGTATGTATGTATATGTTTGTAACGACTTGCATATATTCAAATTACGTATTCATTGCGGCTTCTCACGTTCTACAACTCTGTCTGCTCTGGAGACAAAGGCACCCTGGAGTTTAAAACTTAGAAGTGGGAAATAGTTGAGAATATATATATATATGTACAAGTATACATATATACACACAAATAAATGAGTAAATGAATATATAAATATACACATGTATGTGTATATATGTACATATATATGTGTATATACATGTGTGTGTATTCTTGTTTATTTTTACATATATATGCTATATTTATACATATACATACTCGTAAACTAGCTTTCTGTTATACAATGCAAAACACGTACGAATGGGAAAAGAAATACCGTGATACTTCCAGTAATATTAAGAAATTAGATTTAACAATACCTCGATCTAAGGCGAGAGGGTAAAGACCGCGTTTCAGTTGTATTTTGTGAAAGCGAATGGTATTACTTTTCATAAAGAGTATAACCACGCGTTTAAGCGGTTGAGAGAGAGAGAGAGAGAGAGAGAGAGAGAGAGAGAGAGAGAGAGAGACATCACTTAATTACATTAATTTTCGTCTCTTTATGACTACTGTCCAGTAGATGATAATCTTCCCCCTTTATTTTATAATTGTCTTTGTAGTTGTTATTACTGCCTTAATTACCATTGTAATGTTATTGCGTGGGGGTGCGAGTTATTGCGTTTCTTTATCCGGTTTGCATTATAGCTGAATGTTGTTACCTTACTAAAATGCTCTCACACTCTTCTTCTTCTTCTTCCGATTTCGGAGAATTGAGCTTCTCTTTTGTCACTGAAGTGCCGATGACTCAGGAGAAAAATAAATAATAATAATAATAATAATAATAATAATAATAATAATAATATAATAATAATAATAATAATAATAATAAGGTTAAATGGTCATCCTCAGCCTAGGTGAACTCTTGTAGCATTTTACTCAGCTGCATTCTTACCGACACGCAAAGGCTAATATTAGCGAGGGCGGATTTATCAGAACCGCTTCGGCCGTTATAATGTATGGTCGGCTTTTTTGTTTTTCTTTAATAGTGACATTTCTTTTCACACCTCGCCAACTACCACAAAGCCGACTTGAAAATTTGGAGAAACGTCTTCAATAAGGTTTCTATTGTCATATTACGTGTTGTTTACAGGAACCGAAACTGTAATTTAGTATCTGACATGTTTAAGTATTTCCAGGTTTAACTTTAGATATATATATATATATATATATATATATATATATATATATATATATATAGAGAGAGAGAGAGAGAGAAGAGAGAGAGAGAGAGAGAGAGAGAGAGAGAAAGTAGAGATGACTATATATATATATATGTCATCTCTACTCTCTCTCTCTCTCTCTCTCTCTCTCTCTCTCTCTCTCTCTCTCTCTCTCTATATATTATATATATATATATAGAGAGAGAGAGAGAGAGAGAGAGAGAAGTAGAGATGACTTTCTTAATTAAAAAGACGCATTTATAGTGGCTGTGGTATATTTCAAGAAGATCCATCTTGTAGTTTTCTTGGTTTTTGAATAACAACACTTTATTTCGCAAAAATTTTATTAGCATAAACAAGATATGAACAAATTATATGCGTCTCATAATTGTTTGAAACATATGCGGTATTCCACTACATTTCCGATCATGTGCTGATATATTATATAATGTCTTCCCACGGCTCTGTTCTTAGGCCGAAGTTGACGTCAGACCGCGAGGTCACAGTTCGGGAAAATCATGCAGTTTGCAAACATTATGCCACTGTGTACAATACGTTGACAACTATTCTTCCGCTAAGCAGAAAAACACCAACGTTCTCATTTTATAACAGAAAACAATCTCACGAATACCACTCGACTCCTCTTTTCAGGGTACGTGCTTTCAAATGTTATGAAGAAGAGATCTACTGAATATTAAGAATTGCTTTTATAGCTACATAAGATCTGCCACGCACACGTATGGTGTCCATACGTCATTCATACAAGGACAAAGCACGGGCAAGCCGTGGACAAATATGTCTTCAAAAACAGAAATAGTCCTGCAATTGAGGGGGTGATCGTGTGCAAAAGAAGGTATAGTCACTCTTATAAGTTCATGGATGTCTCCAGGCATAAAGCTGAAGTCCATCCAACCCCCCTTTCTGGATAACGGGTCTGTATAATGACGCAAGACGGGCACACAAACTTTCTACAGCAGAGTTACGTAGGTAGTTGAACATTTGGCCAGTTTTCGCACTCCCAGACACCTGTCATCCAGAAAGGGGTGAAATGGAAATTTCTCTAACACCCGGACATTCATGAACTTAAATGAGTGACTGTAACCTAGATTTCCCTTTGCAGACTGATAGTAGATAGATGGAGAGGTCAGGAAAAAGTGGGGTTCCATTCCATACCCTGCATGTCAAATCTCTTGTTATAACTGTCAAAGTAGCTAATTGTAGCAAATAAATTGCCCTTAATCGCGCACCAGGAAAATATCACATTTTGAGTGCTAGCCACCAAACTTTTCATTCAATTGCTTTCAGATTTTCACCAGACATACCTACTATGTGCAGGAGTACTCAGATAATAGTATAAGCATATTGAAATTAGAATTACAAAGGATTCAGTTCTTAATAAAAGATCGGGCAAAGTAAAGATGCTTCTAAATATATCAAAGGATAGATAAATAAAGTACTATCATTATATATTTAGTTCATATCCATATTTTTTTATTTTTCATGTGATATAATCAATTAAATAAGACTGTATATATAATTGTAGTTACGCGCCATTATGGTTATGATAATTGATATCATGTAATGTTTGAAACTCGTAAGTACGAATATCTATTCAAATCACTATAATCTTTCTTAGGAAGTAAAAATACTCATCTTTCTAGTGTAACAAATCCATTACTATACTACATATTGTCAAACGAAGCTGATGTTGAGAACATCTCGCATATGAATTTGAACTCTTTTGTAACTGACATATATGTGCCACCTCAAAATGTAAATGTAGACAAAGTGGAGTTTTGTGTTGTAGGTTGTGTCATTGTCAAAATTCCATGAATGATAATGTTCACAAAAGTCATCATGGCATACTGTAAATATGTTGCATATCAATAAGAAATTGAGCAGTTTCTCTTTTTGATTTTGTTTAATTGATATAAGTCGATTATGTTCTTATAGAGATAGCAAACTGCAAGTTGATTTCGGTTGCATCGTATACGTGATAAGCAACATTCATTGTGGAAAAAGAAATTTATTCCTACCGGGTATGTCAGAAGCTTGTCTTAAACGAATTGCGTTACATAATTGTCCATTTGTTTTGTATCTTTATAATGACGTACAATGAGAACAGTCTGTTCATGTTACTAGAAATAAAACAGATATATCTATCCACACACCACCTTTTCTGTGCATGAACCAAAATATTTTCATGCTACGTATTGAGACAACCTCCACGACAACTAGTTTTGGCTCACAGCAGTACCTCACAATAGTTCTAACATTTATATTTAGGCAATAAATAATTATTAGAAATACTATCAGAGTCAGATAATGTTTCTTTATAAAGAGTATTAATAATAAAAAAAAGACAATTTGATTTATAAAATTTGACATTTATACCCTACTAAAATCGATGACTTTTGTAATTTTTACCTATTTAAGTCTTTTATAAGTTCAATTCATATCTTTAATTCCAACCTCATCTATCACTTAACAATCATCCTCATTTATCATTAATTTATTGTAATTCATTAATTACCATTCCATCCCATTTCACTTTGTAGACTTGCATTATATGTTCGTATTTTTTAAATAATTTCCTCTCGAATGTTTACGGGCCAGCACTGTAAGAGTCTAGTTAACTCATTGGGCTGGTAATTCTTAACTTTTTATAATAATAAACTTCATGTATGTAACTAGACCAAATTTTTGTGTCCCTATTCTATTACAAAAATTACCTCACGTAATCTATAAAAGATGTTGCTATTTTTTTTTTAACCATCAAATAATGTCTGTGATTCTAATGTGAGTGAAAGACACTCTCTTGACCGCTAACATACTCGTAGAAAGTAGCAATGAAGTAGAATCGCTTATTTCCAACAGTGGAAAATATTCCTACTTCTGACACCCTGTTCTACTACGTCGTTAACACGAGCAAATAAAAAAAAATTGAAATTGTATGAATACATAATCACCTATGAACTCGTAAGAAGGAAATTATCGAAACAAACGCATCAGA
>NC_087212.1:28188003-28215503 GCF_015104395.2 Macrobrachium nipponense | reverse complement strand
CCATTATGACCCCCTTTCATTATCCTGTTTGGCGGAAGATGTGTCGTCTCGTTGTGTTGCCTTTACGCAGCCTATCATCAGGCGCCCTCGTCTCCTGGGTGTTGTTTATGTCCGTGTGTGTGCGCGCGCGTTTGCGTAGGTACATCTGGGTATACTGTGCTTAAATGTGAAGTGTTGAGGGTTTTCAATAACAGAGAGAGAGAGAGAGAAGGGGTGGGGGGGGGGGGGGGGAACAAGAGAGAGAGTTAGTTCCCATCTGTCGGCTTATGTCGTTGAGGCTGAGACTAGAGGCTATGTAAGCAAATCTTGTGATTTGTTTTGAATAATATAGTTATTTATCGTAATTTAAAATGACCATTTTGGACTCGAATATTCAGCACAGCTAGTTTTAGAATCGGAAGTTAAAAGAAGAAAACACCCATTGAAAATGAGATCCTATCTGTGGTATAAACCTGTTGAGTGCAAATTTGCTTATGACTAGATGCATGATGCTGGTGTCATATTCAGTTGGACGCCTTAATGAATACACCCAAAAGCGTTGGCTTGTTATGCAAAGTCATATATATATATATATATATATATATATATATATATATCTATATATATATATATTCTTTATATACATACATACATACATACATCATACATACATGACTGGGAAAACTGTTTGGCTAGAACAGAATTCCATCTAATAAAAGGAGCCCATAAAAACGCCAAAATATGAAATAAGTACTATATTTCAGAGACTGTACTGTCTCTCTTTTTCAGGTAGGTAATAATGTGAAAAGTTTACAGAAAAAGCGGCATTTATACAAAGATCTCTTGATATAATATATATATATATTATCTATATATATATATATATATATATATATATATATATATATATATCGCCTGTCTACACGAGGGTATAAGTTGGCGAAGGAAAAAGAAACTACATCGATTTCTAATTTGCATACCCATAAGAATATGCACGTAACAGTATGCCGTCTAATCCTTTGGCAATAACTGGAAAATTATGGTCGTGTTACGTACCTAAGTGTATAGCGCGCCTGTACTTTTCCTGAGTTGTAGGAGTGCCTCTACAGGCAGAAAGTAAGCATATTCTTGCCAACCTCCAATTACAAGAATGTGAATGTCACGCTAAATTTATAGGTAAAGATATTTATAACATCCCTCTAACCATTCTGTTGTTTATATTGCTGATATAAAGAAGAATAAATGTCCTTGGTTTTCAAAGTATAATTTTATGTTCTGGATGTCTCATTCTTCATCACAAGTCAATTTTTGAAAACCTACCTGGTCTGCCTTTTCACAATATGAAATAATCAGTAAACGGGAAAATCTTAAAAGATTTTTAAAGACAGTTTGTCTAAACCTTTTACTGTCAATTTCCGTTTCAGTACTGAATGGCCTTAGTTGCCCCAGTGCTTGGCATAATACCAAAAATCTATATAAATGAAAAAATATATATATCTGTCTAGAGATAATGTTTTTATCGGTGTTCCGTGCCATGGGGTGAATATTAATTCCTCCGATTGTTTTTCAGCAGAATTTTGAGTTCGAGAAGGTTACATTTAGCACTTTTGTTCAATTAGCTCATACACATATTTTCCGTGAGGGGGTAGTGCCATCAGTGCACCTGACGCGGTGCACTGCAGGCATTACTTAACTGTTTTTGCAAGGTCTCATCGGCCCCTAGCTGCATTTTTCATTCCTTTTACTGTACCTCCACTCATATTTTCTTTCTTCCATCTTGCTGTCCACCCTCTACTAACAACTGTTTCATAATGCAACTGCTAGGCTTTCCTCTTGTTACACCTTTCAAACCTTTCTATTCTCAGTGTCCATTTCAGCGCTGAATGACCTCAAAGGTCCTAGCGCTTGACCTTTGACGCAAATTCTAAATTCTATTCAGTTCTATTCCATACACGCCCGTTCATAGATACCGAATATGTACTGTTTGCATAAATAAATGCGTTAGAATTCATATTTTTCTAAACAAAAATGTTCCTGTGGGACGTTTACCTCTTAGCGTGGCGGAATTTTTTCTCTAGTTGGGTCACGTTGAAAACTCGGTTACGTTTATATGTGTGAATATTTGAGAGAGAGAGAGAGAGAGAGAGAGAGAGAGAGAGAGAGAGAGAGAGAGAGAGAGAGAGAGAGAGGTGTTTTGCTTTCATTCAAAGCGTAGGCTCATGTGTTGAGGCCTGCTTATGCAAGGCCAAAGCTAAGCTTACTTTGCCTCGTCTTTCTCGTCCCCTTTGATCTATTTTCGTGTCTGAGTCCCGCCATTTTCGGGGATTTTTCTTTCCTGTGGAAGGAAGAAAGCAGAGAGGGATAA
This sequence comes from Macrobrachium nipponense, assembly GCF_015104395.2. Lineage (NCBI taxonomy): Eukaryota > Metazoa > Arthropoda > Malacostraca > Decapoda > Palaemonidae > Macrobrachium > Macrobrachium nipponense. The sequence goes on along the minus strand of NC_087212.1, from coordinate 28,213,159 downwards.
AGGAAAAAGCCAACTGCTTCTCATTATTCATGTTTGTCGTTTTGTCTCGTATTGTCATATTCCGCCTTTAACCTAGTTGAGTTTTTTTCTGAATTAAGTCGTAATTTGTGACGAAGCGCTGAGGACTGCTTATTTAATCTTTTAAAATAATGCACACAAACATATATATATATATATATATATATATATATATATATATATATATCATATATATCTATATATATCATATATATATATATATATATATATACATATATATATATATATCCTTTAGGAAACACCTTGTTTAGAGTATGGTTTTAGGGTAAACAGCCTCCCTCTTGCTTGACGAATCTGGTCAAATTAATCCCTTGTCTCTGCCTACTTGTGCATTTAAACTTTCCAGCCAGGAAAATAGGACAGTTTCTTTTTCTGGAGTGCCACCCAATTGCAATGAAGCAGGAGGGAACCTTTTCTATAACAAAAACCATCATACTATATTAAGGGGGAAAACCTCAATTTTACGTGACCAGCAATGACGTGACCGCTGTCTGACGCTTGTCACTTGAAGGTCTCTATTCGGCCATTTTGGTAGCATGCAGCTCCTTGACCCCTACCCTCCCCTACCCTCACGGAGGTCAAGACGTACGTCCTTACTATGAAATGACAATTATTTTCTCTTGTCTGCAGTAGAAATTGCAAAGCACCGAAGCCTCCACGTACTCATCATGAGACTAAGTTAATAGGAGCGCTAGGCTTATGTGTGCCCATCGACTTGGGTACCGCGACTATATATCAGGATTGTTCTTGAATCTCCTGCCTAGTAATTCAGTCAACCAGCCTTGTCAAGTTCACTCAACTTTGGTACTACTTCACCCCGCATGGGGCTCGTTGTCTCCCATAGAGCAGAAGGTAAGGAGAGACATCTTCTGCCTCACTGGACTTTTAAGGTAGTTTCTGGAAAAATCGAGAAATAAACATTTCCAGTATATTTGTTTCACATTTTTTTCATTCCTTTACAAAGAATGATTTCTTATTGGAGTAATTTTTTGGTTTCCTGATATATTTTTCTACTTTATTGAAAGTATATTTCTTGCATTCCTCACTCCTAAAACAATCGCCAGTTATAAATATGCACCCGAAGCCTTTGTGTTAGATGCTTACCTCCAGTTTCTCAGCGTGCTAAAATATCTAAGTTGAAACTTTTTCTACTCTTAATCTAGGAATACTTAGTACTTAAGAATAGTTTATCTCTTAATCTAGGAATACTTAGCACTTAAAAATAGTTTATCCCTGTATTTCGCATGTAAATTGCAAATTTCTCTTCAACGTCGAAAGATTTGAGACAGAGGTCTCTGTATGTCCTTGTATTAACACTTCTCAGAAATTTGTGCAAAGCTTAGCAGCTGTTGAGGAGTAGCATCTTATCCAGTAACCTTTAAACTTGATGCTCGAGTTTCTTTGTTAAGCCTCATAGCTCAAGTTTCTTTATTAGTTCATTAATCCTGTTAATATTTCGTTTCTTAAAGCATTCCCTCCTTCATTTTATTCCCGTAATCTTACTCATCTTTTGGATATTCATCGTACAGACATTTTTTTTAACCTACCTCTGTAGCTCTCATTACGTACGCTTGATCAATTCCACATAACATCTGTTCAGCTATAGTATGTAAATAAATAAATATTTAAATAATGAGTAGTGTCTCCTTCGAGCCTGAAGCTGTTCAAAAGAATATTGACAGTTACTCTCGCTACCTTGAAACAGAACCTTAACGTCATGAAAGCTACTTTGTATATTCCATTTCGGCAACAGCATCGCGTTTTATATATTTCGTGATCAAGTTATTCATATATATATATATATATATATATATATATATATATATATATATATATATATATAGATATAATGATATAAATGAGGATCGATTTAAAGATATATTTCATAATGAACATTTTCGGTTACTGTCGTTTTCTAGAAATACTCTGAACTTTCCGTCAATATCCAAAGATTTTTCCTTTGAAATAGTGACTACTACAGTAACTGCACTATTGTTTTGTGATGTGAGCGGCTTAATTTTTGTGTACATAAAGCACTGAGCATATCTTTGTATTTTACAATCAAATGGAACTACTCATTATTTTCTCAACATAAAAGAGACCTATATGAACTGGAAAGGAAATCTGGTAATCGAGACAATAAAGAAAAATTACTATCTGAAATTTCATTCACGAACACAAAGCAAAAAGAAAACAAAATTCATGAATGAACTTTTTTTTTTTTTTTCGGTAAATTGCGAAGAAAAGATTGGGTCTTTTCTGCGAGTATTTAGTGAAGGAACCTCCGTGTTTTGGTGAAAGGGTGGTGGTGTGAGGGGGAGGGGGGGGGGTTGTTTGGGGGGGTGGGGGTTGGGGGAGCCGGGCAGTGTACCCATTACCACTTCCTCCTCCTTTATATCCTGTTCCTCCATCCATGTGGTGTGTGCGCCTTGTGCTCAGATGCAGCAAGTGGCAACATTTTTGGGGAACGCAATCACCTTTCCAAGAGATGAGATGGGATCTCTCTCTCTCTCTCTCTCTCTCTCTCTCTCGCTCTCTCTCTCTAGCCTCGTACTTCTATGGCGTAATTACAGCACGACACGAGATAGAAAGGAGAGGGAGAGAGATGACTAGGAACTTTTTTTTCTTTTACCTTTAATAACGTTTGGTTATTAATAGAATTACTTGACATTCGAATGGAGTGTCGAGTGCAATATATTATTTCTAATGATGCCAAACGAAGAACCAGAACGGTACCATTAACATTTCTTTTAACCTCTCCGTTATTACGCTCACGTTCATTCCTCTGCTGTTTTACAAAGGTGGCTATGAAGTAGTACGTTTGTAGCCAAATCTTTCTTTCGTCTTCATGAGAATTTGAATACAAAGGATCGTAAACCTCAAAGTAAACCCCTTCTTTCCCTCATCCCGTCGAGATCTTTGGTACTGCTTACAAAAAGCATTCTTGGTTAAGAATGGTATGCTCCCACGCAGCTAGACAACTTATCCTATTCTTATCTTATAAGAATAACAACGGTCCCATAGCCATTCTTCACAGTCCTCCCACCACAACAAGTTTATCAATGAACATTTAGTAAATGTCTTCCTTCACTTTCTTGTTTTAGACTCTTAACTTATGTAAAGTGATATCCTGCTATACCCATGTATCTATCTATTTATTTATTTACTTTATTTTATTTTATTTGCTAAAGGAGTATTTTATAAGTGATGTGTGATTTTTGCATGCTTGCTTGTGATTGTTTCAAAAAGCTAATTCTCAAATTATTTTTTGCAAGGGCCATTGTTTTTATCAGTTGAAAATTATTATTATTATTATTATTATTATTATTATTATTATTATTATTATTATTATTATTATTATTATTATTATTATTATTATTATTATTAAATTAATTAATTAATTAATTAATTAGTTAATTAAAGGTCCACAATAATATTCAGCAGTGGATAGTAATGATTTATAAGAGCGCTGCAATAGCTTTCGAACCCTGTGCTGGGGGTTTCATCTTCAGCCTAATTGAAAACTTCTGTACAAATGTGAATGTGAATAAGTAAACGCTCTTTAGGCCCGAACAGCGGATCACCGCGACGCTTTTATTTTTCAAATGGCCCAGTCAGCCGGTAAAAATGATCAACTACTCAACCAGGTGAACGCGTCTCGTCTGTTTCTTTCTCGCGGTCAGTCTGCTAGATCTTCTCACCGGTAGTTATGCTTGTCTGTGCATTTCGTCCTCTTGAAATATTTCTTGTCTGTGGATTCCGTCGTCCGCTTGAAATGTACGGATTCATATACGTTGCACGTTGTCCGTAACGGGAGAGGAGAGGCAACGGCAGCATCGGATGAAGGGAAAACAGAGCTTGTCTTAACATTGAAACTTCTCACAAAGTTCTTTACAATACGAACATTAACTATCAGGTCCTCGTTAACAAACGGTTCGTTTCCTCTGAAAGAATCTCCCCCCCCCCCCCCCCCCCCCCCCCCTATCTCAACTAAACGTTGATACTCTTATACCAGATAATATTTGCCCGACTCCAGTGTGGTCTCTGGCGGTTATCAAAGGCGTGTGTTACTATGGCATTATTTTTTGCTTGCAGTGAGCGGCCCGTTTATGTTTCCCTAGACGCGTCTCTTGTCACCTCCCTCTTTCACTAAAATATTTCTCTTCACAATCTCTGCATGCTATTTCAAATACACCTGGGACTGTAGGATTTATAATTATAATTATTGTTTCCCATTAAAATATTTCTTAAGGTACTGACACATTTAAAGGCAGCTTTAGTATTATACTGTTGTTGTTCGTGTTGTTGTTGTAGTAGTTGTTGTTGTTATTTATCCAATTCTTCCTCTCCAGTGATGTTATTTAGGATCTCTTAAGTGGGGAGTAAAACTCTTACATGCTGAACTCCGATCATCTGGATAGCCATTTTATGCTGTAAACCTGGCAGTGTGTATCGGAATTTCCCCACAAATACCAAATCCAGAGCTGGAATGCCTCTTGTTATTTCTTGAAAAGTGTTCAACAAGTTGCTGCTTTAAAGAAGAGTGTGGATGCGTAGGACGATTCTTTTTATTCTTTTTTTTTTATTTCTCTCTGTCTCTCTTTCCCTCCTGTGTATTTGATCAAAGATAATTGGCTTCCATTAAACTTTTAAAAGGCCACGAATGGCCTCCATTGTGCACCTGAAATGGTTTGATTAACTGCCATTGTGAAATTTTCTTTTCATGTGGGGAAAGTAAAATGAAGCTGTCTAACGATGGATTAATTGATTTGACGAAATATACAAATATAACAATTGCGAAGGTCACCGGTGTTCAACTTCTTTAAATTAACGGGTCACTCATTATTTTTGTTCTTGCTGCTATTCCCATGAGTTCGTCAATTATTCGTTTTAAAATTGTGCCTATATTCATAGTGCTAAGATTGCTACTACTACTACTACTACTACTACTGCTTTGGCTCAGTCAGGTATTAGTGCTCGTGGTATATGCGGAAGTTAAGAGATGTTTCGACACTTACAATACAAAGCCAGCCAATGCTATATGACTGTGCTCTTCTAATACTCTGACTCTCTCCGTAATTGTTTGTCATCTCGTTTTAGATACTATTTTCCATTAACTTTATCATTACTGTCGCTGTTTTGCTCTTATTTTAGTTCTGTTATATTTTTACACATTGGCGTAATGTTTTATGAAATGTTGTAAATAAAGTTAATAGCCACTTGGATTGCTTATCTATCTTTGGTAAACAAAGTGGGCAGTATTACTAGTGCTGCTGCTACAACTACCATTAATAATAATAATAATAATAATAATAATAATAATAATAATAATAATAATAATAATAATAATAGTTAAACAGTACTCGTTTGATCCGTTAACATATGAAATAGGTAAAAACGTTTTAAAACGTTCGTGGAATTGTCGAAAAATGTTTGTGTCATGATTAGGAGGAATGACAAGGCATCTATCTATCTGTTCACCAGAAAACATTGTTAGTACCTCGTCTGAATAACCATTGAAACGTTTCCATGGATGCATTGCAATTAAAATTGCAAATTGCGCCCAACGATTTTCTGGTTTGGTGTTTTACAATAAGCAGAAGGCTGCAGTTTGTAATTTAGTGGCGTCTTGCGGAATATAAAGCACCTTTGCTCAGTACATTATCCCCATTGGATCATGTGACCAACCATATGTTTAAACACACTTTTAAACATTCCCCAGGATGAAAATGCAATGCGTCACTGAAGATCTCTCATCATATCAACGTTGCATGCGAGGAGAATAAAATTGAAAAAAAAAAAAATTAAAGAGCCCATAACAGGTACTTTCGTTTTTATGTCAGTAAGATGATTCTAACAAGTGTACTAATTTAAGTAAAAAAAAAAAAAAAAGTAGACTAGCATCAGTATGCTTTAAATGGAAAGTATTTCTCTCGCACTTTTTTCTGAACCCAGCGTCACCTTTTCAAGTGTGTGCAAAGGATGAAGAAGAATACGAGAGCGAAAGAGAGAAAAAGAAAAAGAAGAAGAAAGGGACGCGCAGCAGCCCACTTGAAAATGTCCAGGTGTAGAGAAGGACCAACCTAATGTGTTTGCAGGAGCAGCCCCAGCAGTGTCATTTGCGCTTTGGCTAGCAGTCTTTGGCGGGCTGCGTGGGTGTAGGCGAAGGCGTGGGCGTGGTCGTGGGTGTGGGCGTAGGCGTTTGAGTAAAGGGGAACCAAAGGGATATGGGGCTTTAGGAACGGTCGTATTATGGCGACCTATTCGCCCAGGGATGGGAATAAGGCGAGGAAACTGTCCATTAATCCGTTGGTAATATTGTAAATGTTTTACTGAAATAAGAATATCCTTTCTCTCCTGTGTCTGAAATTTGCTTTCTTTCGTCTTCTTTTTCCCGCCCTTTTCTCTCATCCAATATTGGCTTACAGTCCGTAGATTAAAGCATCTTATTCCTCTCTCCTGCGATGCTCGTCATCTTACAAGAGAAATAATAAGAGCCTTTTCTTTCCTTTGCCGTACATGCAGCAATGGTATTAGTGTAACATAGTATATATAATATATATATATATATAATATATATATATATATATATATATATATATATATATATATATATATATATTTAAATTCACGAAAAAGATACACTAAGTATTCTTCTCTCTCTCTCTCTCTCTCTCTCTCTTCGTCTCTCTCTCTCTCTCTCATACACAAATAGGAGCAGAGATAGAATTGGAAGTAGCAACAGATTTCAGCTGTTAAGATGAATAGTGTGTACTGCATATCATGAGGCTATTTACAGAGAGCAGCACCTTAAATAAACTTAGTTTTTAAGGCTCCCCTGGCCCTGCCCCGTAGTTCTGCCTTTCCCTTTTCTTACTAAGGTGAATGAATGTGGAGAGAGAGAGAGTGTGCACTTCTTACGTCACGAGTAACTTTTGACATTATTGCCATATGTTCGTAGCTCATTCACTGAACGTTTGATTAAACTCAATCGAAAGAGAAAGCAGTCGTAATGATCGTGATGCCTTTGCAATATCAATGATTCCCAGTATCGAAGGATCTCGTTTATATTCTTTTTGGACTTGAATGTCCGGTTGCGGTAGAGGGACATAAGACAATGTTCGTTTTGTCGTTGCCGTCTTCGGGAGGATATCGGTGAGCTTTAGACAGAAGACAGTAATTTTTCTCGTAGTTCCAAGTAACTGCTTTCCTATTTACGAACAGTGTTCAAGAATTAGACCCTTCAGATGTTCAAGGAATTTGCGGTGCTTTGCCTTTTTGGGAACATCTCTGAAGTTACATCCCGTACTGGCAATTCTATTGTAGATGAGTAACTTGTTTTGATATGCCATGCTCTGTATTAGCCAGTAAGCTCTGTATCATAATAGCCCATTCACCTATGGATTGTTAAGGGTTAAATTTGATTTTATTTATATAGATTTTTGGCATTATGCCAAGCACTGGGCAACTAAGGCCATTTAGCGCTGAAACGAAAATTGACAGTAAAAGATTTGAATGGTGTTACAGAAGGAGAACCTCGCAGTTGCACTATGAATCAGTTGTTAGGAGAGGGTGGACAGTAAGATGGAAGAAAGAGAATATGAACGGAGGTACAGTAAAATGAATGAAAGTAGTTGCAGCTAGGGGCCGAAGGGACGCTGCAAAATCTTTAAGTAATGCATAGATTGCACCGAATGAGGTGCACTGACGGCACTACCCCCTTACGGAGGTTAAGGCTTGAAGGACCTCTTTTATTTATTTTTTTTTTTTTGTAACTCCTGCCATGACCCTTCGCGCTCAGTGACATCTGCATAATTATGACCAGAATGACTCGTCATCATCAGTCTTCCTGTTGCTTGAAGAACGGAAGCACAATTTCTCGTTCTCTTCGTAACTGAATTGCCGAGTAACTTCCCGACAACTGCTGTTATCGAATTATCTTGCTAAAGGACTCAAAGGACTCACCAGATTCGAGGTTGTCACGCGCTCCCGTGGGGCAGCTCTCAGCCAAGCTGCGTGGGTGAGTAAGACAGATTTTTGAAGAGAAACGAGGCATGATCGACCTCCAGCTTACTCGGGACACGTGCACGATTTCCCACTGACGCATAAGATGCAAACATTATATTCCTAACTGGACGTGAAGTGGTCTTCGTAATTAATACTCATATTTAGTACTACTGATACTAACAACAAGGATCAAATAAAAAGGACACAAATTAAACTCGTTCATATATTCTCAGTTATAAGTGTAAACACAGAAATGTGGCCTCTAAATTCAGTAGATCAAATAAATTAAAACGTGCTAAAATCTACAGACAGATATCCCTTTGTTTCATCAACGCAAATGTAAAAAATACGATATATTTTATTAGGAATAATTTGTCTGTATTGTTTAACATGCACATTATTTTTTACATTTTCATTCTAATAGATAAATAATAAATATCTTATCATAAAATTCCTGTATCTTCAACTCAAAGTGAAACACCCTTTTCAGACCTTTTTTTTTTTAAGGCTTTCCTTACCCCCACCCCTCCAAATAACAACAAAGTAGTTTTTGACCTTACTCCCCGAGTAAACGAAAAATGAAGTACTATGGAAAAAAGAATATTTGACGAGGCCCAGTTACTTATTTCGTAACGACCGTGTCTTACCTTTTGTTTATTCGATGAATTAAAATAACAGCCCAAAGTTATACATAGGTCATATGTTCTGGCTTATAGAGCTATTCAGTCCATTTTAGGTAAGAGATTACTCCGCCTTAACTGAAATTCGACGACTTGGCAAAAGACGTAAAGAAAGGCCTTCGAAATATATTTGCGAACATCAACAGCAAATGTTTGAGAGGTATTTAAAGAAATTGATGTACAATATTATATTTTGGTATTTAATGTGAGAAGTGAATTGGCAGCAGATTACTTAAAGGATTTCCAAGGAATGTCATCACCTTGGCAGAATCATCATGACGTAATCCAGATTAAAGTGAAAGAGTTGGAGTTTCCCATTCCGCCCACCTACCGATTTCGGCGCAGCCTTTTTCTTTAAGCCACGAGCAGTTGCATCAAAGAAGAATGACTGTATTTTACCTCGGGACAATTTAAACTCTTGAAGGGGCCGGTGTGAAAGACGTTTATTCTGAAGGGAATTTTTGGAGGATCTGATCGGATCTTTGTAAATATACGAAGTGAGTTTTATAGTTCTTTGGCTAATCATTTGGAGGGCTTTGAACAGCGCTGGCGTTGCCGTTTTAATCAGCAAAACACCACAAGATCAACAGAGTTTGATTAGTAGCTTAATAGAATGCATCATATGTCAAGAGAGACGAGACTGAAAATAAATCTAAGGTAAACAGAAAAATAAATCTAAGGTAAACAGAAATAATGAGGACAGAGAATGCACAGAGGGATAAACTAACACAAGATGAGAAAGTATAAATGAGGTAGAGTTTTTAACATGCAAATAAAATAATGACCAAGCTGAATAAGTTTGGAAATCAACTGGAATGAAATTGTTCGTGGAAGTAAGATTTTACAGAATTTAAATACTTTCTGTATTGCTGCACGGACATTCATCATGGCATCACAATGAAAACATATCGAAAGAATTTTGTTGATTTCAGATTAAATCTTTAGGATGAATATTAGGACTCGGATGGCAAGACATAGTTAGAAATTATGCCATAAGAATATATAGCGAAGTTCAGTATGATGATGAGCAAATGATTGAAAAGGGAAATGAAGATGGCTTGGACATGTCATCCGCACAACCCCAGGGAGAACAGCGCGGGATAGTGCAAGTGAGGGCTTCTGTCGGCTCCAGAACTACTTGGATGGAAACTGTGAAATTGAAGGCTGGAGATGAGTGGAGATTTGTGGAAGTGATGTCACAGGAAAGACATTGAGTGAACGAATTCCAGCGTAGCCCTTTGCGTCACACCACGTTGGAGGCGTTGATAATGATGTATAAGGATACTATGTTATTGTTAAGTTTTATACAGTGTTCTCTCCGTAGGGAGGTAGTGCTGTCAGCGCACCTCACGCGGGACACTGTTGGCACTACTTAAGGTTCTTTGCAGCGTCCCTTCGGCAACCCCTTTCATTCCTTTAACTGTAACTCTGTTCTTATTCTCTTTCTCCCATCTTACCTTCCACCCTCTTTTAATCATTGTTTCAAAATCCAAACGTGAGTTTTCCTCCGGTTACACCTTTCTAACCTTTCGACTATCGTTTTCCCTTTCATCGTTGAATGACCTCGTTGATCCAGCGCTTGGCCTTTGCAAGCAAAATTTTGTATTAAATTCCTGTACAGGGCTCTGGTTCCAACACATTAAGATGTCTTGTCATTATCTTAAAAATCGTAGTTCGAAATATAACCAACCAAATAATTGCGTTCTTACTCCAAGTGCTGAATCAAAGCTTCAGTTGACGTTTAAGTACATAATGCTTAGGAGGTACTGTCTCTGCGATGTGCTGGAATTATCACTCGATTCTGAAAGTGACAATTTGGCTTCCCCTTGTCTCATAAGATCATTTTTTTTCTCATATTTACAGTTTTCTTCTCTCTCTCTCTCTCTCTCTCTCTCTCTCTCTCTCTCTCTCTCTCTCTCTCTCGCTGTGTATGTGTGTGTGTATACCCAAAACCCGTACTGCAAATGATAACTCATTTACCTAACAACTAAATGACCAGCCTTGGGTCCTTAAACGCTACTGATGTATTCCCCCAAAAATATCCAGTAGGCCTCTGTTGCCATAAGCTGAAAATTACGTACCTTGGTATTAGTCGAGATAACGTGTGCGTTGTAGCTGGGATGTAAGTAGAAAGAAGTGAAGGAAAACAATAGACATGAATGCATAAGACTCTGTGGAAACATTCAACAATCAGAATTGGGAGGGTAGTTATAGCAGTCCTCTCTCTCTCTCTCTCTCTCTCTCTCTCTCTCTCTCTCTCTCTCTTCTCTCTCTCTCAGTTACGTATATTGATGTATTCAGATATAATAATTCTATTTTTTTTAAAGGTTGCTAATGTTAAAATAGTTCATTTCCATCTTATTCCACGAGTATCATATATTTCTTTCGACCTTCAAAAGAACTCGTCTGAAAATAGGATTGCCGTACTGCGAAGGTAAACCAATATCAGAGAGGATATCATAGGTCCTCTCTCTCTCTCTCTCTCTCTCTCTCTCTCTCTCTCTGTCGGGAGTGAGAAATGCTCTGCCCAAGTACCTTCCGCTCTTCTTCCATCTCAGCGTCTCAGCGAGTCGATCAAAAGAATTTCCCTTCTCTCTCTCTCTCTCTCTCTCTCTCTCTCTCTCTCTCTCTCTCTCTCTCTCTCTCACTCTTTGTGTATGTGTATGTATGTATGTATGTATGTATGTATGTATGTATGTATGTATGCGCGTGGGCCAATCTTTATATCTCTTGGTTATCACTAATATCTAACAATTGTAGAGCTGGCATTGCTTAAGATGACAGTTGCCGCTTGGATTCTATAAGGCCTGGTAGGAAGGTCTTGCTTTCATTTTATGCCTTGTGATTAGGTTGGCAGTAGACTTTGGCTTTATATATATATATATATATATATATATATATATATATATATATATGTGTGTGTGTGTGTGTGTGTGTGTGTGTGTGTGTGTGTGTGTGGTGCATTTTTATGGCTTTCCGTGCGAAGGTTGAGTGACCCTAGAATTTGGAAGGGATGAGATTCTCAGAATAAAGCCTTTCTCCAGCTTCGATACAACTCCCAACAGCCGACTGAATACCAGGTACTTAATTCACTTCGTAGATTGAGAGAGGCATTCTGATCAGGATACAGTCTTCACAGGATCGAGTCTTGAATTGCTCCAGCGAGGAATCGTTCTCAGGACACTGGTTGTATGAGGCTACTGTATTTACGTTTGCATTCTGCATGCACGATCATTATTCATGCAGGGTACTAGATACAAAAGATTAGTCATATATATTTATTCTATTACCAATATTTTGTATCACTGCACGAAGGTATACGTACCACAGTTCTCTTTTCTGTTGCGCGGGCAAGTCGAACCGTCCTCCGGAAACATTTGGGAAACTCGCTTATCTCCCCCCCCGTAGCCTTTTGTATTCCCTAGTCCTTACGCAATGCCAACGCCCTCCCAACAGACGAAATAGAGACGGGCTCGGTCATGTCTCAATGTCAACAGCAGCCGCCAAAAGCACGCTGGGCACAGCAGGGCTGGGCCATTGAGCCTCCTTGGGCTGGGCACACTGCGGCAGCGGCGGGTCGCCACAGCCACACCCTCAACAAAAGCTGTAGTGTAGTCCGTCGCAATCTCATTTTTGTTGCAATCTCCTAACAGAGCGAGCGAGCTAGTGAGCAGCCGCCTCGTAAGGGACGGGCATCTAAAACCACCCCGCTAATGCCCTCTCGGTGTTTGGTTGCTCCATGCCCGGCCTCTCATCTAAAGGCCCTGTCCTTGATGTGACCCGCTGATAGCGGTCGTCTTCCCTCGGGTGGATCTCACGCCCAACTACGTTGTAGGACTTTTGCCTTTTGTTTTTCGTCTTTTCATTGTGGAAGTTTCGTCTTCTCTTCATCCATACCATCTTACCATATGGTACCATCCGCTGAACACCCCCGGCCGCGTTCATCCACCCATTCAACTCTCGGTAAATTGCATTCGTACTGCTGATTCACTTTCATTGTTGTCAGACGTCGAATTGCAAATGTGGGGGTCGTAGCGCCTTTCATTTTATACTAAGAGCCCTTTTCTAAGCTCATCTGTTTGTCGTTATTGTCTTTCATCATACTTTCACTCAGAATAATCATTTGAGTTCTCTTCTGTAAGTTATTTCTGCGGATCTCTTCCATTTTTCTTCTTCGTTTAACTCCCAAATTATTGCGTTCCTGTAACTATCTCGTGCGTAATTTGATGACGGTTGGAAAATATTGCGTCTACTTTTCTCTTATTTATTTTGATTAAAATCATGCTCCGGGCAAGATAAATGATTAACGGGACGTTGAAAGCGGTTTGTTTTGAGAAGGACAGTGGGTGGCGTGGCATTAAAAGTCAGGCGATCGAATCAACGCGAGGGATAATGCTGATGAAAAAAAATTCGTTTCATCAATCAGAGTCGAGATAAAGAACACTGTGTTGGGTCAAGTGGATCCCAAGACAAGATTTCAAACAAACAAAATGGAAGTTCTCGTAATGCAATCTTGCTTTGCACAAGATTTCTCTCTCTCTCTCTCTCTCTCTCTCTCTCTCTCTCTCTCTCTCTCTCTCTCTCAACTATCTGCTTCTCACATTCCTGGTTCAGGTGAGTCACGCCCAAGATACATGATGTGTTGTAAGATACTTTTGGCACATTTGTGTCAGGTTATATTTGCATCGGAAGAGAAAGAGAGGAGAGATTTTTGCTCACTTCAGCTTTTGTGGTCAACTTTGTTTGTTGCATGTTTCATTTCGAACCCAGTTGATGGCTGATTCCATCACCTGAATTTTTGTATATCTATTAAGTTTTCTGCATGGAAATGATTGTATTTCTCTTTCTTTTCATTGCTTGTCGATCATATTATGATATAAGTTTGTATCCTTAAAACAAATGCCTTCCCTTAACCATAATGCTTTTCTTTGCTTTATATTTTTTTTCTGGACTCACTCTTGATTGGGGGTAGCCATGCCAGTCTTTGACTAACCGCCACAGAATTCTGAAATGATAAAAAGTTGTGCTTGAATTTAGTCCGCGGTCAACTTCTGCGGTCTCCTTTCATGGGGCAGAGCGAATATGAATAGGATTGTATCCACTTAAGAGCGGCGACCCTCTAGCAAATCATCTTTGTCAGACACAAAGATAAGATGTCTTCTCGCACATTTCCCATTCAGATAGAAGACTATCACAAAGCACAGTGTTTTTATTATTCCTCCTCCCCATTGGACTGTCAGAGGATTGCAGTGGTTGTCAGCCTGTTTACTTCTTTTTCTCCTTCATGATTGCTATTTGTACCATTTTTTTTTAAATGGTGGTACCATCATCAGCGTAATCATTCTTACAAAATAGGGACATTTCTCTCTCCCAAGTTCCCTCTTCAATTCTCTCACCACCCTCTTCATCAGTTTAGTCTCCTCCTCCTTATCATCATCATCATCATCATCACTGCCCTTCCATTATCCTTTACTTCATTACACCTTCATCATATGCACAGCTCGTCATCATTATCATCGAGACGTCGTGAAATCTAATGATGTTGAGACCCCATCTCGCAGCCTGATCACTTCTGTGATTGTGAAACGTCGACTCTGATGAGATCCCGTCGCTGGGTCTCCTTTGCTTTGCGAGTGAACGATGATAAACAGTTCATTTGTCGCTCCAGTTTCTCCTTTTGGTCTGTAAAAGGGTCAGCTGTTTTTCTTAGACGATTCTTTATTAAGATATTTTTATTATTTTACTCTATTCTTGGGTAATTGTTCTGGAGCCTTAACGCTTCATCACAATCAACTGCCTGGGTGGTTTCTTGGCTACAATCTATTTCAAGTACAGAGACAAGTTTTTCAGCGAATTTCTGCGCGCTAATAGAAGAAAGTTTACACACACACACACACACACCGTCTTTTCCCTGAGACTTTGGTCACGAGTGCTACCTTCCCAGTCATTTATTTTTCATTGACATAACCCACACTTCGTAACTTTTCTCCCCCCCCCCCCACACACACACATTCTTTTATTTGTAATTCGCCTTTCATCCAATCATTTTAGATCGTCTATCCAACATGATCTTTTTGTTTGTGTGTATGGTTTTATATGCAATCAGACATAGCTGTATTCCGGACCTATACATTGGTGTTAGTCACTGAACGGGCCAGTGACTCTTATCTGATACTTGTGTGTATTATATATATATATATATATATATATATATATATAGATATATATATATATTTATATATATGAAGCTGTTTGTGAGTGCATATGTGATGTCGTGAAAAACTTCCCAATGCACAATAAAAGAGTTCTTGGTGAACCCAAATGTCATTGGAAGGTTCCATTTACTCTGTTCAGGTAACATGAAGTGTGTCGACTGTAACCGATGAAAAATCTTCGCAATATGATGCATACTAAGTGAGTGAGTGTACAAACACAGTTGAGAAACCCAAGCCATCAATAGCGCATTCCACGGGGACTTTTAATCATGTTTGCTTTTTCGTATGTGCATTTGTGTCAAGAATGCGCAAACTATGATTTGTCCTTTCTTACACCTAGGGTATAAACAAACGTATTCTGTACCCATGTATACTTAAGTATGCTCTTTCATTTGTTTTGCTGCTTGTGTTGTCTGCATACGCTCTACGTGTGCTTGCCTGTCATAGCTTAGACACCGTATCTGCTTGTCTGTACTTAGACATCGTTCTTGCCTTTCTTTGCGTAATAATTGGAGAAGGACACCCATGCAGCATAAAGTTGTTATATTTGTATGCATCCCCCCCCCCCCCCCCCCCCCCCCCTCCCCCCCCCCCCCCCCCCCCCCCCCCCCCCCCCCCAATTTTCATTTTAAGTCGCCTGTCTCAAAGTTCATGTTTTGTCATTTTCTCATTGGTGGTGTTCCAATTTGTAAGGTCAAGTCGAGGTATTTGTTTTCACGGCGATACACCACCGTCAGCAAGAGGAGATTTGACATTTTATCGTTATTTTTGTCATTGTCAAGAGTCACGTTTCGTCTCTTTAAAATGCGACAGTAGTTTATGCATTTGGTTGTGATTTCATCGGGAATTTAGGTCTCTTCCGTGGTATGTGAATAGCCTTGAAAGGGAATGTGCGTGTGGCATGAAAGCTCTGATACTTGTGGAAATATTCAAGTGTTTTGTTTTCAGTGACACGCACACACACACACACACCAACACTCGAAGAGGAAACTGCTGGTACACCCACACACACATGCTTATACACATGTATATATATATATGTGTGTGTGTGTGTGTGTGTACGTATATGTAGTATATACATACATACATGTATATGTATATATGTATGCAAGCATAATTTTCTCAAGATCAGCCTATAGTATAATCTTGCAAATTAAGAGATGAGACGACCTACTGGAGTATTTTGGCTACTCTTAGAAAGAAATTACTTTAGGTTTAGGCAAAGTAAGACGGACTTCTTAAATTAAAAGGGAAAGACTCAAAAAGCGCTGCAGACTGATTATGTGCGTAGGTAGAAGATTATTTATTGGTTATGTAGGTTTGCTCAGTAGAGCATTGTTTACAAGAATTGGCAGTTAACAACCGACATGCACGGAAAATTTTATATGTGTATGTGTCACGCCGCTCCAAAGTAAACAAGTTCATGCAACGAACAGTTGAAGAAAAAGTGCCATGTGAAGCCTCATACAATGTGACAGGAACATTGCTGCCTTTAAAGGGTTTTGGGGAGAAAATCTTTTATCTTAATGGCAATGAAGCCTCATGTTATATGTTAACCCCAGCATAATATATCATGTTATATGTTAACCCCAGCATAATATATCCCCGAATGTGTGGTTGTGGCTCTACAGAGTCAGTTAACTGGCATAAAACTATTGTCGGGAAACCTATACTCTGTTTTTTCCCTCTGTCCATCCGCCTGTGGTGTTTTCGCATGGTAACACTGCGTCCCGGGCTTTAAATAGTTACGCTATGTGTAAGTTTTAGGTAAATAAAAGGATATCTGGGTGTACATTTGCAACTGAAAAGTGTTTTAATAATTTACTTTATGCGAATTACACCGTTAATATTCGAAATAGGATATTATTTAAGCCCGGGACGCAGTGTTACCATGCGCAAACACTATAGGCGGATGGACAGATGGAAAAAAGCAGAGTATAGTGTTCATGGCAGTAGTAGAACACTCCCGGAATATATATGCTACGAATGACCTCACCGTTGTCACTTAGTATATATGAAAAAGTCATATACATTCCACGGTAAGTTAGTAGTGTTGGCTCGAAATAAAAATGAAAGCGTCACTGTCTAGTTCTTCAAGTAATTGGTTGGAATCAAATATATATAAAGCAGTTTCTTAAACTTTCTTGTGCAACGGACCCCTTTTATTAAAATGACTCGTGTAGCGGACCTCTTATTATGATAATTTTCCCTCTTGGGTTTAAAAGTGTTTTCAAGGTATAATACATAGTACTAAAATTGCTACTGAATTATTTATTAATGGCTTATCTTCGTCATAAATGTTTACATTTTACTTAAAATAACTTTCACGACATTATGGATTTTGCGATTTTTCACACAAATTTTAGTGAACTTAACAGCAACGCTTCCCCTGGGGACCCCTTGGAATATTCCACGAACCCCTAGGGGTCCGCGGACCACACTTTAAGAAACACTGCTTTAAAGGAAGCTCATTAGAAGTGATTCAACTTCTACACTTGTTATACCAGACCTATCACTTCAGACGCGTACATATTCGCGCTCTCTCACTTCCAGAATTTTCTCCCCACGTAACTAAGCCACCTCCAACACGCACTTCTCCGTCTTTTCAGCAGAGCTTCCCTTCTTTACCACATCGCCTATCTATTGCTTTCACTGTCAGCCCTCTCTACTCCACCTGTACTACCCAATATATATATAGTTCATCTCCGAATTCTCTCATGCTTCATCCGTATTCAGCACCTATACTACCTTGTTTCTATAAAGGAGAGTTAGTTCAGCTTTCATCGTTATATCTAGACTTTTCCTTCCAAGTTTCCCAGCTCACAAGCTATAGTACTCCAGTTTTCTGTAAAGCTCTGTAGTTTCCATTATATTATTGACCCTTTTCTTATCCCACTAACTTTCAATGAAATCTCTTGTTCTATCATCGCTTGAGTCATCACTTTCCAATATTAAATACTAGAAGAAATACCAGAACTTTGTTCCACACCTACTTTTACTCCAAAGCAGCCGCTTCCCAGTCAGTCTACTCTGTGTTTTAACAAATTTTGCTTTCATCACTTGATATTGCCCAAAACAAGTGAATTTTATTCCATAAATATTCAACACCCTCCACAGCACATTATTATCTAAGTATTATTATCATTAGCTTAAGGTATACTGACAAAGAGATCTTCTTTCTTTCATTCATGAGCATGTTCCTGTGATTTTGTATCATATTTGCTGTAAAATTAAGTTTGTTTGTTAACATCATCTTTTGTGAAGAAAATGAGTTTGTATGTTCCCTTTGTGAGAAGGATGACTTTGTTCTCTTTGTGAAGAGGATGAGTTTGATTCCCTTTGTGAAGAGGATAATTTTGTATGTTCCCTTTGTGATAAGGATGAGTTTATTTGTTCTCAATGTTAAAAGGATGAGTTTGTTTGTTAGAACAATTTCCCAGTACTAACCTTTACTGCCTTGGAAGGGCAGAGCTGATCTAGCCATCTTGATCACACAGGGTTTTTTTCTATCAAACTTCTTTTTATTTGTTCCGAGTTTTACTGTTTAATTTTCTTATAAAACTTGTTGTGAGCGATTGGTGAAAAACTGCCAGCGATGATATAGTTTTTATTATGAGTTACCATGTCATTCGCGCAATTTATTTACTTGTAAACATTTTGGTATTCAAGCTTTAATCTCCTCTTTGCGTTAATCTTCTCTTTGCGTTAATCTTCTCTTTGCGTTAATCTCCTCTTTGCGTGACCCTTATCATTTTCAGTAAGTAAGGGCCGCCTTCTGTTTAGTGGACGCTTCCTAGTTAAGTTAATGAACTTTGAGCTGTTCCATAAGAACGTGCGTATCCTATTAACGTATACAATTATAATAAAACGTTGAGGAAATAGTATTTATATGTATATATATATATATATATATATATATATATATATAATATATATGTGTGTGTGTGTGTGTGTTGTGTGTGTGTGTGTGTGTTTGTTTGTCAATAGATATCTCACTCAAGAAACAAATAACATCTACTTATTTACAAATGTTATCTATTTAATGCATGTTTGTGACTGTTCGTTCCGCTGGGGATATTGTCTCATGTGCCATTTAATTGTTAATCAAATATTTTAATTGTTTTTTTTTCATATGTGTGAGCCAATAAAAGAAGACTTGATATATTTTGACGCCAGTATATGCTTAAAATCAGTCAACCAGGAGCTCTTTCCCTGGCTGATATGAGGGCGGAAGCGTAATTAATTAGATAACGCGATGATGACGCCATTATTAACAATTAGCTTTTTGTTCAGATATCAGGTTTTTTTTTCATATTCTCACGAACCTCCATGAAGAAGAAAGGGGGATACTGCCAAATCGCGATTGTTTATCCTTTCATCTGCGTGATTGGAGAGTTGGAGGACCTTGTTGAAAAGTACTTCTGGTGTAGCTGGAGGTGGTCGGGTCGTATGCTCTGAGGAGAGAAGAAGAAGCACTTGAACGTTAAGGTTGGATACCATTACAGGATTTGAAGGGAAGAGAGGGCTCCGTCGCCCCGGAAAGAATCTCTCTCTCTCTCTCTCTCTCTCTCTCTCTCTCTCTCTCTCTCTCTCTCTCTCTCTCTCTTGGTACGAAAAGGTTTTTTGTTTTGAGTGTTGCAGAAAACATATGGTATAACATAGAGAGACAAAGTTCAATTTCATGATGGATAATTAAACGCCACGTTTGTGTAGTTTAGTTGGTTTCATATGGCAAATGGCGTTACCCCAACAGTCGTCGATATAAAAGCGTTTGTTCATGGGGATGCATTTATTGACGGAGAAAGCGAACTGTTTGAAATTTGTTTGCGTCGTGGAGAGATTGAGTGGGAAACATTGTTTTGAAAACAGTCTGCAAGCAGTGATCTATGTTTCCTCTTCCGGATGAGAAATAATAAGCTTGATAGAAGGGAGCTGTTAGTGTCGTTACTGTGAAGCACAGAGTCCTGAAGGATGTGTGGTTTTATGTTCAGCAAATACAAACATACATAAACATATATTATTTAACTACTTTAGTTTTGCTTGCATGTGAGAGACCACGAGTGTTGCGTAATTTATAATGTCCTGTAACAAGCAGATTATTGTAAATCATTTCATCAGGAAATGGTGTTGTTGGTGATTATTTTGGCTAGTTTCTTGGAATTAAGTCAAGTTAGCCAGGCAACAGAATCTGATATTTTATATATCATATATATGCTTTTTAATTTCATATGTATATATATGAACAGATAAAACTATCTAAGTCTGTTACCTGGCTAACTTCATTCCAAGAAAACCTAGCCAAAATAAAAACGAAAAACACATTTACCAGGAAAAAAAAACATTTCTCGGTAATCTGATTGTTAACGAAGGTTATAGATTACACAATACACGTGGCCTCTCACATCCCTGCAAAAATATACATATGTATATACTTGTATTTGTATATGCCTAAGTGTACATATATATATGTGTGTGTCTGCGTATGAATGAAGAAGTAAAGCTTCACTGAGAAAGTAGGACAGACAACAGAAGGCTCCTTCTTTTGTTATGAAACAAATAAAAAGAAGAAGTCTGAAAGAAAAAACCCTGTGTGAGATATACACGGAAAAGCAAAAAGCCCCCGACAGAACTGAGCAGAGGCAACAAGGAGGGTGGTGTTTAGGGAGCTCGGTGGAGGAGCTGTTTTGATGGGAGCGGTGACAGGCTTTTATAATGAAAGCGTAGCATGAGTTTGAATATGCTGATGGGAGAGCTGTTGGTTTGTTATGAAACAGGACCTTAGAAATCAGGGCTAGGTGGCGCAGAAGGCGTTTGGAATGGAGTACAATCTACGACGAATTTTGTGTTTGTGTGTAGTGAAATAGATGAACTGCTGGTGGACCTTTTGTTACAGGTATAGGAAGTGACTATTTAAATCGAGAGCTCTTTTCTCATATTTCTGGTACAACTTCAAGTTGAAGAAATTAAATTATTGTACCAAGAAAGCGTGTATGTGTGTGCGTATCGTGTAAACGCGCACATTAACTATTCAAGTAATTACTGTTATATTAGTTATTGCCATCATAAGCGTTCGGGCAGCTTGTTTACACTATTGGTTGAATACTGTGACTATTTGCCCACATTCGCTAGGGCTTCCGTTGGATATTTAATGCAATTTGTGTTTCTGCGAAATTCAACACCGTGTTTCATTCCCCACTCTCTCTCTCTCTCTCTCTCTCTCTCTCTCTCTCTCTCTCTCTCTCTCTCTCTCTCTCTCCTGGGTTGTTTTGCATAGAGCCCCCACTTTCCTTAAATTTTTACTCTGTTTATAAACTTCATACATTTTTTCTTTCCTACCAAGATGTTATTCAGGAATCTGTGGAGGAGAAAACTTCGCCAAACGAGGTTTTTCGAGGTGATACTGCCCTGGTAAAAGATCGCAAAAGTTAGAGAGAGAGAGAGAGAGAGAGAGAGAGATGAGAGAGAGAGAGAGAGAGAGAGACTAAGGCTTGGAAAGCTTAAACATTATTCTAGAGAACTTCATGTAAAGAACTTATTTTTTTCACGTCGTTCTATCATTCCAGGAAGATACAAAGCGTGCTCTGAATAAGCAAAAGAGTATAGAGTCAGTGTCTTAAAGATAGAAATTATTGCTTGACATTACCTTCTTCATAGAAAGGACTATTATTTAAAATCTCACTTCCTTCTTGTATGCTTCTGCAACGTCGATTCCGTCGTCGGTATCTGCCTTTGTGCACCTGGACTGTTCAGCAGTGTAAATCTCTACCTTCCTGTGTATATTGTAAGTTTACACAAATCACTATTCTCTGAAAAATTTGATCTTCTGGCATGCTATATAGTTTTCTCAGTGTGGGTGTTTGGGGGGGGGGGCAGTGGATGGCTCCGGTAATGAATTTGAATTAATGCTAGATTACGTTTGTTAAAACTGAAGAGAAAGAGGTAAAGCGATATTACCTTGCAGTAAAAAAAAGTCAATTGAATAGCGCAGCAAGCTGCGACCCAGTTTTCGAATCCGATTTAGAAAAATTGATTTCCTCCAAACTGCAGCTGTTACGAAACGACACCTACTACACCACAGACCAGTGAAGAGAGAAAGCGGACTGTTTCATCATAGCAACTCACACTATAGTACGCTCCGAATGGAAGGAACAAACGCAGAAAGCATCCCCAAATTTGTAATATCTTAGATTCACCGGTAGTCTCTCTCTCTCTCTCTCTCTCTCTCTCTCTCTCTCTCTCTCTCATTGGCATCCCAGCTGAGTAGTGTATCTCTGGGTGGAAAGGTCAGCCCTTAAGGAATCAATAGGCTATGCAAACAAAACGCCGCTACGACATTCAACTGCTAGGGTTTTGTGGGTCGGGGGCGGTCGATGTTTCAAGAGGCCTTTGAAATACCCAGTGGCATTTCTTGATTCTTTCTTCTTCGTCTCTGACTCTTTTCTCATTTGCGGATGTGGTGTCTCGTTTGTTTATTATAATTTTCTTGTGTTCTTCATGCCAACTCTTTTTCTCTTGCTCAGTTCCTTTTTTTATTACTTATTTTTATTATTTTTATTGCTACGTTGTTTTTTAAGTGCTTTTCTTCCTTGTATCGCTTGTCAATAGAAGTGATAGCTTATTGTACTCTTTTATACAAAATTACTGTTACTCATATGTATATACATATATAATATATATATATACCCAAAACATGCAACCCTCGCTAGAGAATTATATACTGTAGTTAAGGTAATTGTTAAGTAGTTCTCAAAGTTTTGGTAGCACAGAGACAAGGCAAGAAGACTGGAATAGGAGCCGTGAGTTAGTATGACTGTCACAGTTATTACATGACATCGGGTGTGAATGCAGGAAATATCCGAATAAAAATTAGGGTGAAACACTACTTGCAGCTCCTCTCTCTCTCTCTCTCTCTCTCTCTCTCTCTCTCTCTCTCTCTCTCTCTCTCTCTCTCTCTCTCTCTCTCTGGTAAGGATACGCTAAACCCCAGAACTTTTGCTTCTTTCCACCTGTATATTTATTCACTCAACAACCACAAAGTTTTACCCTTACTCAAGGGAAGAAAAAACTACATTGCATGTAAGGGTTGACTTCCAATAAACCGAGATGTGACGTTCATCGTTATCAAAGTTCTTTTCAATTAGTGTTTCACTTGATTAACATCCTTGTGTTATTTTTGGTTGCGTATCTAATTTTATGTTTTTACTCTGTCACAGACATTAATTAAACGGGACTAAACTTCCGTTTTAAGGTAAAATTACAAACAGGAATATAGACGTGATTTTGCCTTTATCCTTTAGGAATACACTATAAATAAAACGGACATTGACTAGCAAAAGGGATTTAACATCGTGATAAAATTGGAGTTAAAAATATAGAACGGATACAAACTATACTTTCAAAGAGAGAGTGAGCGACAGCGAAAGAATTACGGAACAGTAGTGAAATAGGAATTGTAAAATGATGCTGTAATTATTATGTTACTCAGTGAAAATTGGGACATTCTCTCTTTCTTTCAAGTGAACACCATATTCTTTGGAAGCTTTAACTTCAAAGCAACGGCTCCTGTGGGCTTCTTCCATATAAATAAGATTCATCTTACTATAATGGGCGTTATGTTTCTCCGTCCGTCTGTCATTCAATCACGGCCAAACGGCTGGTCCGATCTGCGTGAATCTTGGCAGGGTTATAGTGGGGACCCCTAAGATGATTTATAATGGGGTTTAATCCTACCTCCCCCCATCTCTGAAGGAGATGAGGTGAAAAGGGATTCCCTGAAACGGAGCTGGTTCTGCCGTGAAACTTGGCTGGTTATGCCCGTAGACTTACTTACTTTACGAATCTATCATATAATTTTCTGCGTGAATGTTTGCTAGTCTATAATGGTATTTAATCCTACCTCCGCCCCCCCTCCTCCGAAGGAGTTTGGGTGAAAAGGGATTTCCTGAAACGGAGCTGGTTCTGCCGTGAAACTTGGCTGGTTATGCCCGTAGACTTAGTTACTTTACGAATTTATCATATAATTTCTGTGTGAATGTTTGCTAGTCTGAATAATGTAATGAATAATATTATATAATAATAATAATAATAATAATAATAATAATAATAATAATAATAATAATAATATTATTATTATTATTATTATTATTATTATTATTATTATTATTATTCCTTGAATTACCTTTGAATTACCTGATGTGCAAGACTAAAAGAAAAATAATCATAGGCCAAGTGTCGCCGTATAAACATTACAAAACAAATGACAGGGAGCGTGCAGCGGCATATGCTATCTGAAACGCTGGAACTGAATGTATAAGCAATTAGAATATTTAAAGTGGCAATTATACGGGATCCCCTTGAATGGTCTGTTATGCTTATGAATGTGATTCGGGCAATTTTCCGGCTATTAATGAATTATGATAAACTTACCTATCGGGGTTGTTATGATCTGTTGGATATGTCAATACAAAGGTCACAGAGCGGTTTTTTTTCTTTTTTTGTACAGTTTGTGGTTTAATATAAATATATATATATACATATATATATATATATAATATATATATATGGATGTATATATATATATATATATATATATATGTATGTATATATATATTATATATATATGTATATAGTATATATATATATATATATATATATATATATACATATATAGATATATATATATATATATCTATATATATATACACACACACACATATATATATATATATATATATATATATATATATATATATATATATATATATATATCTATTTTTATTGACACGGTAACATCTTGGCATCTCTAATACTTAGCATTTTTTATGTTGCAAGTTTCACTAAAAATGAGGAAACTTTCACCTTCCGTTCCAGGATTTATCCCCTACATAAATACCCTCGGTGACGAGGACCGTAACCATTTATGCAACCCCGCAAGGGAATATGTCATCATTGCTCTTCATTTGGTGCACTGTAGGCATTACTAAAGGTTCTTTGAAGCGTCCCCTCGACCCCTAGTTGCAACCCCTTTCATTCCTTTCGCTGTGGTTACGTTCATTTTCTCTTTCTTCCATCTCACTTTCCACCCTCTCCTAGCAGTTGATTCATAGTGCAACTGTTTTGAGGTTTCCTTCCTGTTACACCTTTCTAACCTTTCTACTCTCAATTTCCATTTCAGCGCTGAATGACCTCATAGGCTACAGGGCTTGGATTTTGGCC